>NC_135497.1:524520859-524640859 GCF_052857255.1 Amblyomma americanum
AGCATTTCTCCCACTTGATCCCGGATGGCTTGTCGTTCTCGCGGCGACACACGGTAGGGGCTTTGACGGAGAGGACAGACGTGCTGGTCGGTTATATTGCGCTGCTTGGCAATCGGCGTTTCTCGGACCTTCGGCGATGACTAAAAACGCGGTAGCTTCGAAGCAGATTGTGGATCTGGTCTTGTCTGTTCCGGGTCAGTGTTTGGTTGATGTTGAAATTGGGCGCGTTCTCTTGGTCAGGCGAATCTTCTGCGGAGGGGTCGGAGAGGGTGATAGGAGCCTCGTACGTCGGATATTTCGTCGAAGAAAGCAATCGTCGTTCCTATGTTAATGTGACGGTATTCTTCGCTGAAGTTAGTCAGCAGTACTTCGGCCTGGCCTTTGCTGAAATGTGCTATGCTTCTTCCGATGCTGATTCCTCAATCTGGAAGCAACTGCATGCTCCCCTAGATGATTGCTTCAGCGTTAATGGCTTTCGTGGCGCCTGCGGTCAAGATAACGCTTGAAGGGAGTGGGACGCTCACTTCTTCCTCCAGGACACTCAGGACAACGTGATTTTCTAGAGTTTTCATGGAAGGGATGGCGTCGTCCGTCGAAAACGTGATCAGCTTGGATCGCACGTCGATGATCGCCTGATGCTCATTAAAGAAATCCATGCCCAAGATCACTTCGCGGGAGCATGCGGTAGCACAACAAAGGACGCAGGATAGGTATGTCCTTTGACAGTCACTCGAGCTGTGCATCGCCCCGATGGCATAATGAGGTGGCTCTCTGCGGTGCGAATTTTTGGGCCGTCCCATTCGGTCATGATTTTCCTCAGCTGCTCAGCCAATGTTCCATTCATCACCGATTAATCGGCTTCTGTGTCAACAAGAGCGGCAACTTTCCGGCCGTCGATAGTCGCTTCTAAGTCGGAAGTCCTGGCTCTTTCATTGCTATTCGCCCTCGGCGTCGGGTCACGGCTTCGTCGTGTATGGGAATCGCGGGTGAGGCGTGTCATTGAAGCTTTTCTGTGTGGCGGCGTCGTTTTGAATGCAGTTCGCGTCGTGGTCGGGGTTGTCATTTTGTACAGCGTCGGTGCAACGAGTGTAGCGTCTTCATGCCGCGTAGTGGGTGCAGCGTCTTCAAGGGGTGTGGTCTGTGGAGGATCTTCAGCGTTTCGCTCGTGAGGAACCTCACCTCCAGACGTTGCTTTCTTTAGTTTGCCCTGAGTGGGCTGGGAGACCTTCCTCCTACCGTGGCTGCGTAGCTGCGGCGTGGCGACGCAAAGCGCGAGGTTGACGGCGGTGGTGAGCGCTAAAGGCGGTTCGGCGTGTACTCCTATCGACGCAGGTACTCGCCGATTTCCTGCAGACGTTGACCGAAGCGTGGTTTTGGGGGTCAACGGCAAATCCTCAAAGAACGACACATCGATACGGGCGGTGACGAAGAATATGGCCTACCTCACCGCAATGGAAGCACAACGGCCGGTCGTCGGAAGTCCTCCAGGCGTCCCATTTCCTGGTTCTTGAGCCTCTCTCACAGGCTTGGCGGGCAGGGGCACGAAGGCGGAGTTGGGGAACAAGTGGTTCATGTTGGAGAGGACGTAGGGGTTGGCATTGGGGCTGAGGAGTCTTTACTGCAGGGGCATAGGTCATGGCCTGGGGTTCTGTGGCCGTCGGGGTGCCAAGTGCCTGTCGCCATTCTTCCCGTACCACGTCCATGAGAGTCGCTGCTTGCGGCTGTGGGAAGGATGGCAGCAATCGGCGTAGGTCCTCGCGGATGATTTCGGGGATTACTTCCCGCAAGTTTTCGCTGGTGGTGGTCGTCGTGTCCGGACACATCGCACAGAGAGAGGAAGGGCGGTTGTACTGCCGCGCCCGGACGTCGAGGGTCTTTTCGATCGTGCAAGCTTCTTGCATGAATTCGGCGACTGTTTTTGGCGGCTTTTGGACGAGGCTGCCAAAGGGTTTTTCCTTTGCCCCGCGCTTTAAAAACTGAACTTTCTTTTCCTCGGTCCTCTGGTGGTCGGCGCGGCGAAAGAGGCGCTTCATCTCTTCCACGTAACCGCGGACGGGCTCATTCTGAAGCTGAATCCTGGACTCGAGGAGTAGTTTGGCTCTTTCTTCACAACACTGAAGAATACCTTCAAGGGTTCATTCTTAAATAGCTCCCACATCGTTAGGGAGGAGTCGTGGTTTTGATACCACGTGTGTGCTGAGCCCTCCAATTCGAAAAAGACGCGCTGGAGTTGAATGATGTCACTCGTTCATATTGGTCCAACCATTCTTCGCAGTATTCGCCCTAGGGATCCATTGAAAGTTCGCGGCACATGCAGCTGCTGCAGTATGATCGGGATCGACATCTTTGGTGAAGTAGTGGTGCTCGTAGCGGCGTCCTTTCGCAGTCTGGTGCGGTCCGGCAGGGTCCCGAACTCAGGCTCCTCTATCTGGAGACGTCAGCTGGCTCGCTGAGCTGCTGGCTGGTCCTCAGGTGCGAAGCTCAGAGGGATGGCGTCACGACTTGAAGGGGGCGTCCGGAACATGGAGGGCCTTCCAGCGTCTCCACCAGATGTCACGTAGGGGTGACGGCAGTCGAAGGAGCGATGAAGACGGACAAAAGGTCTTCTAAAAGAAAACTGTTTATTGGGCTGAATTGCGCCGACAATGGACTGAATGCCTTGGCGGTAGCGAAGCAACAGGCGTGTTCGGCGGTCGTCGAACAGAATCCCCGCCACTGTCGGTCGTGCTCAATTTAAAGCTGATAGCGAACTTTCGATATAAAGCGTGCAAAGTTACTAGAATATTCCGGAAACACGTAGAATCAGCTCTGCCTGGCTTCGATCAATCCAGATAAATCTAGTCGCGTCTTGCGTCTCAAACCAAGCGACGAAGTGGCGTGGCTGCAGATTTGAAGAAGGAACAAACCCTGCAAAGATTCTCGGGAAAATGAAGCATGGTAATGTAACTGTGTTGCACAAATATGTAGAACAAATAACTTAGAGAACTGCATACCAATATCTACATTACTGTTGTTTTCAAAACCACTTGAAAATTAATTTTGCTCAGGATGTCCGCAATCACTCTCTGACCATGGTTTGACAACATGGTCTTAAGCCAGATATGTGCACAGAAACCGGCTTATTCTGTCAAAAGGAATTAATTTTGCTTAATATGGAAGCGAAAAAATTTACTCGGGGGGTTTTCGTTAATTTTTCTTGGGCCTTTGACAGGCTAAACCATAATATACTACAAGAAAAGTTCTTCTTTTACGGTGGTCGTGGCATTGCAGCAGAATTAATAAATAGCTTTTAGAGGGATCGGTTTCAATCTGTCTGCATAAATACAGAACTACAGAGCTCGGAGATTAATAAATGTTGTGTACCTCAAGGCAGTATTTTAAGGCCTCTGTTATTTATTGTCTACATTAACGACATTATCGACATTGCAAACATTAATGATTCAGCGAATATGTAATGTACGCAGATGACTTTTTCGCAGGAACGAATGCAGACGCCCTCGTGAAAGCAGCAAACCGAATACTTAGTTATGTTCATGGTCACTTGAAAATTACTTAGTAATCAATAATGGCAAAACCAAAGCGGTCTTTTTCCGCGCGAAATCAACGTTCTGTCCTCCACTCTCTTGCGTATAACTAATTCCATAATCGAATTTCCTTCCAGTGTTAGATCACTCGGCATTTTGTTCCATGAGATATGCTGTGGGCCCATCATACAAATTTCCTGCGCACCAAACTTTCTCGTGTTTTAGGTATGCTCAGAAACTGTCGACATTTGCTTCCACGACATCTCATGAGCTTACTGTACAACGTACTTCTCGGTTCCTAGCTTCGTTATTGTCATCTAGTCTGGAGAAACAGTAGAAAAAGAGCCCTCCAAAAGCTGGTCCATATGCACAATAATACCCTACGCGCAGTTGCAAATCAGCCTAGTCATGGTCAGACTCAATCATTTTTAGCAAAATTTCAAGTAATTCAAGTCAATATGCTCTATGTGTACAAGCTTCTGTTAACTCTCAAATAAAAAAAAACCTAAAAGACGCACAACACTGATAAAAATAGCAAAAATAAGAGAAAATAGTTCATCTCGCCCTACAGGATGTCCAGAAATTTAGTTCGTACCGACACCTCGCACAAATTACTGCATGCAAACGATTTGTTTCAGACTCCCACAAGCACTAAATATAATACAGCGCCCTGCAGAAAACCTGCGTACATTACAAAATAAATAGGAGTTGGTCGTTGTGATTGCATTAGGCAACTGCGAATGATGTTTCTTTGAAAGTATCATTTTTCAAATGACACGAGAAGTTTTAGTTTTGGTTTTTTTCTATTTTCTCCCACTACATGATATTTTGTTGGTGATTTCTATTTGATGATTTGTTATTGGTGATATCTGTCTCACTACTGCGGTAGTCGTTGTAAATGTTTGCTTTATGGGACATCGGGGCTGTCAAGCCGCAAAAGCGTAGCTTTTTTCTCGCCTTCCTCATCACAGCTTGCTCTACAACGTTTTTCTCGTATATGTTTCTAGCATGTAAAATTTCTAATGCGGTAGAAATAAAGAAACTCAAACTCAAGTATCATATATTGGTACAGAGGAAGGGTTGGCTGTCTTAGCATCTGCAGTATTGTCATCTACCCGCAGATGCATTGTGCGTACTGTTTTAGCAATGGACGTTGAAAAGGCATATGACGACATCAGCCATGCAGCAATTCTGAACTCCATTGACATGCTTCATCTCCCTCTGAGAGTGCGTAGTTTTGTCCAATCATTTTTGGAAGGCCGAAAATTTGCAGTACGCCTCATCGGCGAAGCGGTCGGATCATTTGTTCCTCTCTGCGGCGTGCCCCAGGGATCAGTACTGTCGCCGACGATATTTAATATTGCTTTCATCCCGCTGGCTTGGCGCTTACATGACATCCGTGACATAAATTTTTTTCAGTACGCTGACGACATCAGAGTGTGGAGTACTCACCAAGGTCTCGTACTCAGGAGGCTGCCCTTCAATCTGCGTTGGATGTTACCTGTAATTACGCATCATCCATCGGACTTCAGCTATCCGTGCATAAAACAACATACACGTCAGTCGCAAACCGCTGGGGACGCCGTAAACTTGCTGCAAGTCAAATCCGTCTTTGTCTATCAGACAGCCCACTATAGGAAAGTCCCAGTGTAAAAATCCTTGGCTTAATGATTCACCAATCAGGATCAGTGACTACATGGCTTTCTCAGGTAAAAAGGCAAGCTATTCAGACTTTGGGTTTGATTAGAAGAATTGCCCCTAAAACTGGTGGCGCAGGCTCGTTCGTTGCACGGCAATTGGTGAGGGCAGTTCTGCAGCCACGTATTGTTTATCAAGCCCAGTTTCAACATCTTACAAGAGCCCAATAGGATCGCCTTGAGGCCGTGAACCGAGAGGCTATGAGGACCATTACGTGCCTTCCACGCATCCCACCGGTCATAGCGTTACAAGAAAATGCGCAGCTCAATACCATTGATGAGCTGGTGCAGCAGCGCCGTGAAGCGCGCAGCCTTAAGGCCAGTCTATCGCACTCCACGCATGCACTGAGGACTTATGCAACGTCACATTCCATTCTTCAGCCGCCAACGCCAGTTCTTCCCCCATGGAAATTTGTACAGCTCAGCGACAACAACCCAACAGATAATCACCGGCCAACATCTGCTCATTCGGCATCGTTGCTTCGCCAGAAATTTGACGAACAAGATGCTTGCCTGTCTGAAGGATCCATCGTTGTCTACGTAGACGCAAGCATACAAGACTGCAAAGCAACAACAGTTATCTACTGCCCGGGCAGACCTGCCCTGAATCAAACCTCTTGGTTTCAGCTTACGGAACCCCCTTCGTCCTTTTGTGCTGAGCTCGTTGCAGTTCAAGAAGCACTTTGCTCCGTGGCCGACATAACTATGCTCCCTGCGGCCCGCGTTATCACCCGCACTGACGCCCTTCAAGTTGTCCGGTTGCTACGACGTGTTAGCCGCTGTCCAACGATATGTCAGGACATCCACCGGCTCGCGGCACGCATCCCGCAGCCAGTACGTATTGAGTGGGTCCCACGTGATCTGCTGACCTATCAAAGCCAGGCAGGTTTAGCGACCCGCCTTGAGAATACAAACTCATCACCGCCTCGGCTCCTTCATTTGGACAATTTTACCCTCCTTTCATCAAGAACGGAACTCCTCCGGCGCCGCACACGTGCTCTCATCCCTCCGTGTGCGGTAAACCTCCCCAGCGGTATTACCCGTGCAGAGGAGGTTGCGCTTAGGAGGATCCGGGTCGGGGTTGCCCTCACACCGGCCATAACTCGGAAGTAGCCTCAGTACCGAGAATTGTTTCCTCGGCCAGGGTGTCCGATATGTAAACACGAGGACATTGAGGCCGACATTCATCACTTACTGTGGGACTGACCAGCTCTCAAGCCTACAAAAATGCGGCACCTGATAGTAGCAGGTCTTTCACCAAGCAACCCTGCTTCATACATTGCCTGGACGCCGGGACCGTACCATCGTTCCCTACTGGACTTCATGAAATCAGCTAACCTTTTTCAATTCATTTAATGTCTACTACATCACTCATCACACGATCACCCATCATTGTGCCCTGGGGCAATAAATTTCGCTTAAAAAAAAACTCAAGTATCCAATATTGGTTAACCAGCCTGCTAGTTAACACTTCTTAGCTTCATCCTATTATACTACACCGCTGATAATGCTACACCGAAAAAAGCACTCTTCTAACTCAAAAAGGCTTTTTTTTAATTTAGTAAAGTCTTTTGTGAAACACCCAGTATATTCGCCAAGCAAGGGCGTGATCGCAGTAGAGTGTTTGAATTACCCGCGCAAGGTGGCGTGGTGTTGACGTCGCAACCTGTCGGGTAGTCCTAATATTTTTCATTCATGTTGACGAAAACTGCGACACCTGCATTTCCGCTACGCGGGGCATACAACGCTACGCGTTAGATGTCTTTAGCAGCTGGTATAATCTGTGTTCTCTGAACTGGCTTTAATACACTGCCCTAAAGAAAGGCCAGGTAAGGCTGCAGATATATGGGTAGAGGAAGGAGTGGCCGATCAGATACTTTGTTATCTACCGTCCGAAGTGGCCTTGCATGTATTCTAAGGAAAATCGAAAAGAGGGGAAGCCGAATTTGTCTGCACAAAATTCCCTCATGAGCATATCCAGAAAAAAAAAAGATGAGCACTATAGTCGCCTATTATGCACAGCGGCCGCGAAGGGGTATTTTTGAGGCTTTGAAAAATAAAAATCCAGAAAGAATTTTCCGGGAAAAAAAGTGCACGACAGATTCACCAGACTATAAAGGGAGCAACAAATTCTGTCGACGCACAGGCTCCCTTTGAAAGCGCCCCGGAAGATTCACAATTCTATGTAGCGCAAGTACCTTTTTCCTCACAGAATGCTGCAATTGCAAAAGTGCCGCAGCACACCGTCGCAAACGAAGATGTTGAAAATTTGTGTCTGTGCAGAAACGAATGGCTATCAACCACACTGTGTCTTACTGTGTGTCTCACTGTGTGTGCCTCACTGTGTGTGTCTCATTCTCCCTTCGTCCGTCGCCTGCCAGCGCTTCATTGTTCACAACCAATCAAAGCTTGCTTTTTTAGCATAATCTTTTTATCACAACAAAAGAGAAGGACGTTGTCAGCATAGGCCAAAGCCTTAATTTTACACTAATAGCGAGAGGCCACGATTATCTCTGCTTTTGAAGATACTGAGTGGGAGATATATAACGCGAGTGACAAAGGCGATGTTGAATAGATGTTCTAGATAAAATATGCGTCGCCGTTCTTGGTGGTTAGAGTGAGCCAGTGTTCCCCGCAGGTTCTATGCAGGTAGGGGATGGGCGTTTGAGGGGTCTCGCATATCCTCATACACGATGTGGTTGAGGATCCTGTTTAAATTATGCATGTTGGAAGGATGCCAGGGCGACGGGGGGGGGGGGGGGAGGTGACTGGTAAGTCAGTTCTGGGGCGACGGAAAGGTTTGTGTCTGTATATAGATGTCGATACGGGAAAGCTTCCTTTCTCAATACACTGTTAACAAAAAATAACAACCAAATGAGAGTAAATGGCTTGTGCTCTAGCGCACATCCAAAAGGAGGTTTTATTTATTCCATATAAAAGGACTATTTTATTTTCTCCCTTATACAAGGAAGTTATTTAGGAGTACAATCGAGTAATTTTTTACTACCCACTGAAAAGGTGCCCAAAATGGCGTCGTGTTTATTTATCCTCTTCCAGGCTCATTCTTACAGCAGTGCCAGGGGCGGGAACGGCAGTAGCTGCGGGGGCCGCCGGCAACCCAACTTGGGAAACTGCGCTGCCCTAATGTGACCCAGCGTCACGCGTTCTTTTCGCCGTCTGCAAGCCCAGAGGCGGCGTAGGCGGAGGCGGCAGGAGTCGTCTGCTTGTCGTATGCTTTTGCTGTGCAAGCTTGTTTGGTTTGCTGTGTTCGTAGAATCAATAGTTCAAAACTGAGGAGTCGCGGAGAAGTGTTCACGGTCATGCCCCACGCTATATTTGACTGAAAACCAGAGCAGAATAAATTGAAAATGAAAAAACCCCTGAAGGCAGTTTGGTATGGCAGTGTTTGCTTTCATATCCACTTCTTTAAGGCTTGGCATTTCGATATGACTGAGGAAAAATGTAGCCTCATCAGCTCATTCATGAGCTCAGCGTTGGAACCATGTTCTATCAGTGTTCTTGTTATGCAGCGCACTGTAAATCTGCTGCAACACTCCGCAAGAACCACAATGAAAAAACGTGATAATTAGGCCTAACCGGGGGGCTGTAAAAGAGCGGCTACACTAAGAAAAAACGGTCAAGGTATGGTTAGGGCACTGGAGGCTTCACAAGAGCAGTTTAATTATGTAGCTTACTGTAGCGAAAAATGGCGACAAGCTGATCTCTTGTACGGCGGCAGGCGTCCGTAAAGGCGCAGAAGTGAGGAGAGATCCAGCGACGATGGTAACCAGGGGGTCGTCACATACCGCCATTATCAGACTACTGACCAGAAGCAGACGAGATGCTAGGTGGCGGGGCGGATGGCACAAAATAGTGTTTTTTTTTTGCTCTATTGGGGACTTGGGGCGCATTGAGACCAAGAAACTCCATATAAAAATGGGAGTTATAAGGAGGAGACTCCTCCTTCATACCGCATTACTTAGTGCAAGGAGTAAAATAGGTAATTTAGCACATTTTTACTTCATATTGATGGAGTAAATGTTTCCGCATATGGAGTATAAAGGGTGGCGCCAACCATTTAAACTCCCATTAGGGTTGATTCGTGTTTACAGTGTAGTGTTCTCAGTAGTGTTTTCAGGGCACATGCGGCAGCACTGACGGCGCCCTCGGAAGTAGGCTCTGTAGGGAAGTTATCGACTTACACAAGCTTCAGGAGATACGTATTACTCGTGCGACGTATCAAAGAGCATACATAGTCGATTTGCATTAATTTTAAATCATTCAATTTTGCGGCACTTGCCGTTAATTGCCATCTTTTTTTGTCGCGAATATTAAATTGAATTCGGTAAAGTAAAAACGCCTAGAAAAGCAAATTTTGAATCCCGTACTTTACACACCGATATTGCAGACAAATATGCAAAGCATACGTTCGGAATTGTTTTCTTCCGAAACCCGTTTGAACGGGTTCCACACAGTCGGAACCGGTTCCAACCGGAACGAAATATCGCTCCGGAGCCAAACCCAGAACTGAACCAGAAATGCGTAAACACGTATCCGAACTGCACCCACGAAAAACCTGGTCCGAAACACTGAACAAAATACAGTCTGTATTTCCGAAACCAATCCGCGACCTTGGGATCAGAAGCTCAACGCGGAAGTCTCTGAGCCACCGCGGCCAATGTGCGCCTCGCGAAATCCAGCTAAGGAAGCGCATATTAAAATTTATTTATTTACATATAATGTTGCGTTTACCTATGGGATTGTTACAGGAGGATGGCTTTGTACATGATCACAGTACAGCAAAGTCCAAGCAGGAACGCAGAGGAGGATACGGGAGGAAATACACACCATATGGCTATATACAATGGCTAATACATGCGAGTATATATGGCGTCAAAGCACATTATTAAAAACAATTAATAGTGCAAAAATAACAAACTTCACACAAATATCTACTGTGTTTACGAAAATGACCAAGCAGCACTCCTTTGGGACCAGCTAACAACAATGAGGAAGAGACCGAGAGTGAGTGCCTGGCTTTGTGTGACACCGCAATGAGGGACCATCTTCGATAACCTGAAATCAAGCCCTGTAAATAAACTGTCTGCTACAATTGGTGACGGCTGCGGGGTACATGAACCCGCGAGACCAACCTGGAACTTTGCATCCGCAAATCATCGACGGCATGTTCAGCTACGTTGGCCACGCAGGACCAGGTGCCGTCGCCTTCCATCGCCTGTGCCGGGCCGGAACGACAGCTCTATACCAAAGCAACAGCAGCACTGACGACGACGATGTTGAAGACTGGCTGGGACCTTACGAGCGCGTGAGCACGCAAAACAAACTATACGAATGCTCAAACTGAACGTCTTTTTTCATTGGACGGAAGTCGCAGTTATACGACCCACGAATTTACTTATCTAACCGGGGAACAATCAAGACATGTTTCAGGGATATTAATTGGTCGCCCGATGGTACGCAAGCTTTATGCTGAGCCTCGCTTCCGCGTTGAGCAGTTGAGCGAGACAGACACAAGTTACATCCATCGTTGTCATCGTGTGAACGTATCGATGCCAGAGAGTGACAAAAGGAAACACATTCTGAAAATATAGATGACTGTGCGCATAATATGCATAATATACGACCCCTGCACTGTCATTCACGTGATCGCTCTATGCGAAAGTCTCGACAAGCTGCGACGGCAGCGGAACTTTATCCGCCGCCCAGACTAGATGTCGTCAGATTTGACGAGTGACGTTGATTCCTCGGTACCCCATGCATGCGATGACTGTGTCGCATACCAGATTCGCGAGAAGGTCACACGACAGCTTTCACTGATCTCCTGCGGCCAGGTGTAGTCACCTCCGCTTGCTCCAGCAGTACGCCATGTCCTCCAGGATGAAGCCGCAGAAGCTGTTCCTCCTGCCTGCCTGCCAAACCTGCTCAACTCACGCATGTCGAAGCAGTCCATAGGTCTCAAGGAAGCTTCCCTCCAACCCAGCGCCCTACCGCACGTCTGCTGTTCCAGCCGCTGTACCACGAGACGTCGCCTTCCGCCAAACTCCGGACAACCGCCCTGTGCGTTTCTCCTACGGCGTACCAACGGACGTAACCGGCCATACCACAGCCGTAAACGAATTGCGCAATGGTGAACGCGACAAACGTGCTCTCGGCGCTTAAGAAGCTTTCCACTTTAATAATAATAATAATTGGTTTTGGGGGAAAAGAAATGGCGCAGTATCTGTCTCATATATCGTTGGACACCTGAACCGCGCCGTAAGGGAAGGGATAAAGGAGGGAGTGAAAGAAGACAGGAAGAAGAGGTGCCGTAGTGGAGGGCTCCGGAATATTTTCGACCACCTGGGGAGCTTTAACGTGCACTGACATCGCACAGCACACGGGCGCCTTAGCGTTTTTCCTCCATAAAGACGCAGCCGCCGCGGTCGGGTTCGAACCCGGGAACTCCGGATCAGTAGTCGAGCGCCCTAACCACTGAGCCACCGCGGCGGGTCTTTCCACTTTGTGCAAAGTAAGAAAAATATATAACAGCAACTTTGGTGGATGCACAATAAAAGATCAAATCGGTACGCCGCATGCGATGACTGTTTGGCATATGGAGGCCACTCAGATATTGGTTCAAATGATCTACGAAGGGACCATGCATGCAACGTTGCGGGCGTCTGAGAACGATTGCTTGTAAAGCATTGTACAGTCAGAAACAGAAGTTTGCGGAATGCGGATTCGCAAAAAAAGCTGCTTCTGCGTTGTCTCGCTGGCCATTGAGACGGTATCCTTCTACCAGGTGGAACACGCATGTCTCCTAACGCTTCATATGCCGTTTATTTACCACGCCGCAATGAATTTTTCCTTCCGCGAACCAGAATCCCCCCAAAATTTTCTGCCAATTTAACGTGTTCGCACAGCCTATACACCCTAAGAAAAAAAGGACTGAAAGGGGGGCGAGTGGTTGGTCCTTTTGTAGTCTGATTTTCCACAACATTTGTCCTTTCCGGGACTAACTGCGAAGAATCAAACTGTTGGCCACTTAGGAAGTAGATGAAAATGGTCGAAGTGTTGGTCCGCAAAGAAAAGCGGTGCAAAAATCTGGAGCAGCCGTTTAAAGAAAGAATGCAACGGAAGCATAATTTCCATCGTAATTTAGAGTGGGATAGTGTCCGACAGCCCTTAAAACACATAATAACAATAAAGAAAACAAAATAAATATGAAAATACTAGGACGCGAACCCTCAGCCTTTTAATTAAGGACCGAGCGCGCACAAGAGTAAGCTACTGTAGCAGTTTTTGTTTTTTATTGCATAGAAATAGTACCGAAAAGAAAAGTCTAAACATGCTTACGCCACAAAGCACCAGGCCACCATACCCCTCCATGACCCCTCTTTCCAAAACATCAAAAGTCTGCTAGGCACACACATGGATCCAGATAGGGGAGCCAGCTAGGCGGCTCTTGCAAGGAAGCATATACTCCCGCACCAAAGCGCATTGTTCACGAAAAAAATATTTCGACGACCGTGGTGATTCGCCGTGGCGGTCCATCATGCGGCTCTTCAACAGACTAAATAGTCCCAGCAACATAAATAGATCATAATAAACAACACAGTTTTTATCCACAGGCAAAAAACGGGTACTGTAGGGTGTGATGTCAATGTCCTTCTTAATTGTTCATTGTAATATATCCCACAAGAACACAGCATCAATGTATAGAATAAAACAATGGTCAATTGTCTCTGGTGTACTGCATAGCTGGCAGTTCACCGACCATGGCGTAAACATCTCCTCAGCCATGCCTTCACAGGCGGCGTAGGTGTGTGCAGCTTAAAAAAGAATGTTTTTGCAGCAGAACAAATGCACATTCGTCCTGCACGTTTGAAAACACTGTTGTCAATGATCTCCAGAAAATGCCCGATAAAACGGTGCAGGGGACCAATACTCTATAAGTGCCTCAGTCATCTGCCTTCTGGAGAGGCTATACAGGCAGTCTAAAGAAAAGCGCACAATGAGGAAATTGAAGGTGTCAGCAAATTCCTTCAGGAATACCCATAAAGGCCCCTCACGAGTGCGTCCAGTCGGTGCGAATAGAAAAAGCAAATGAGCACTGAGACGCCTAATAAGCACAGCTACTAAAAAGGGTGGTTTGACGACTTGAAAAAAAAAGCGAAACAAGCAGAAGCACGAATAAGTGAACAAGCCTGATTCTGCCAGACTCTAGAGAAAGAAACAGGTTATTGCGACGAATGGGTTCCCATTGGGAACGCCATACGAATGCAGGAAATATTCTGTGCATCACATGCACTTTCATCCTCGCACAGTTGAGAACCTGCAGCACATAGGCTCGTTTTGCAAATAAAAAAAATGTTCCAGACTTGAGCCCGAGCCAACACTGACAGTTCCCTACCTATCCAAGGGTGGGTTTGCCGTCTCATGGAGGAAGCGCAAGGTAGTGAAGGGTCCCGCAGGTCGAGCTTATGCCACCATAATGATCAGCCGCAGCAGTCCGTGTGGGGCATGAAATAAAAGCCTTATAAACGAACCACATGCATTGCTTGGATTTACCACTCGTATTTTTATGAAAAGTATTGCTGTTTAGAGCAAAGTATGGTGATTTTGCTATCATATCCTTTGAGAACAAGCTGCGGTAAGTCTTAATGCATATGCATTGCGGTCTAAATCCCGTTTTCGGCCAAAAAAGAAGTGTATAACTTTGTGTACCTTACGTCCGGTACTTCAAAACGACAACAGTGGTTGTGAACAGTGGTTGTGTGGTTGTGGCTCTCTTTTTTTGTTGATAAGGGGATCTTATTTCTAGCACCTGACAGCTGCACATTATAGCTTGTTGAAAACAAATATAGAAAGCCATGGTTTACTTCGTTTTTTTGTTTCTGGCGGACAGCGGCGACAGGGAATTGACCGATAGCTACTGACAGTTTCGCTAAGTGTCGTCGATACTTACACAACTACTCATAACCTCGTAAAGAAATGTCAATGAAATGAAACAACGCACTTAACCCTCACACATAGAACTCGTATCCGACATGTATTGAAGGTCGTGGTACTTGTTTATGCATTTGCTCAGCTGCCGGCCGCTTTGGTTGCACGAAGCCTTTTTCTCATACTAAAGTTATCCGCTCTGTCACGGATAGCAGCGGTGTTGTCACTGGCCTTAGGCGCCATCCTGCGCTTTAGAACTCGGGTACCATATCAGTCGAGGTCTTATCGCGCTATTTTAGCGTGCTGCTTTGTTGCGGTTCGCCCCCCCCCCCCCCCCCTTAAGTCTCTTTCTCAGCAGTTAGTCTGCTGAATTTGCACACAGAGCCCATTTGTGGCAAAAGGAGCGCCGTGTGCAGGTTTATGGACTAGCGGAAGGTTTTGCGGAATAAGGTTGTGTTTGCTGTCCCCCTTGGGCCGAATTTTTCTTAGAGCGTATATGTCTGTTTGTAAAGAGCTCGCTGTTTCATTACATACATCGTGATCACGCATGTCAGGCCGAGGCCCGTTGTAATCCTCTGGAGTATAAATGTGCTTGTTTCTCAAAAATAAAGCCTTTTGGAAATAAGCGCTCGAACTGTTCGTGTCTGAGTTCGCGTCTTCTGTTGCGCTGCAGTTTTATCGCGAATTATGCCACAACAAACCCAACAAGCCAGGCTATACAAAAAACCATCGCACAGAAAATAATTTTCTCTACCTTTCACTTGGTTTTCTTTGGGGAACATTAATTAAGTTTGTTTGTCGTGATCAAAGCCCGTTTAGCCACGTTATATGTGGCGAACAAATACTTTGTCCGAGGTTCTTTCTGCAATCTTTGAGCTGTTTCAGCTGTTTGCTGTATCCGGTAAACTTTATGCTAACCTGCCGATGATACGTCTTCACGAGTGAAGTAGCTCTCTTTGGAGTTGTTTCAAGCCAAACAAAACGTTGACCAATTTGAGACCCACTACAACACCATGAGTATCCCAGCGAAGAATGAATGCATGCCATTAAAAAAATGTTTCTTTGCAGTTCAAAATTCATGCGAAGCGAACTGAGAGAAGATGCTGTGCTTTAAAAATGTAGTTAACATGCTTCCTTTATCGCCAGTCCAGCGCAAAGAAACATATAAATAGTTACATTTGTTTGCTGTACATAAAGCAGTAATGGTTACCGCAGTTAACAAAAAGATATACTTCCGTTTTAAGAATTCAGATTTTATTTCACCTGCCTAAAATTTGCACACATGGTTGGTGGAACAACAATGTCAGTATTTGTACAGTACAGCGACCAATTTTTGTCATCACATTAAGCGAAAGTTTGCTCCGACAGCAAATATATTGAAGAGCTGATTTCTGCGCTGCCTTAGGGTATCAGCCATTTCATGTCTGTTTGCTAAAAATGAGGCAGCAATTTATAATTTCCTTTTCACAATATCCTGATGCTTCAGTACTTCACACACTCAAGCCATTTCCGGAGATTACTGCTTGACTCCGCCGTAGCAAGGAGTCCAGGAAGCTGTCAGTGAACGTCTAGTCCATTCTTTTTCCAAACTTTCAGCAGCTTCTCGGTCTTCTGCTCGGCGCTGTTGCCTTTTTTCTCCCTCGTGCGATGCTCGCTGCTTGTCCAAATATATTCATTTGAAATAATGTCAGTAGGCCGGCTTGGCCATTCAGAAAGGTCCACCGCCGCCTTCGTAATCCGATTTTCCACTATGGTAGAAGATAGAAGAGTGCTTCGGGTCGTGATTCTGTGTCGAACATTATCGGACAAAAATTTTCAAATTGGAGGAGGACAGAGGAAGGGGAAAGGCAGTGAGGTTAACCGGAAGAATAGCCGGTTTGCTACCCTGCTAGGGCGAAATATATGAGGGGACAAAGAAATGAAGGAGAAAAGAGAGTAGCAGGAAGTTGAAGTCAGTATGCAAAGTCAGCAAGCGTTCGGTCAAATCACAGCCTATAGTGGAGGCCAGAAGTTCGCAAGAAGCTGAGAAGTGCCTTGGAGGCCTTCGCCGCCGATGATCGCCGCAGCCAGTGGCCGAGAATCTTCATATATGTCAGTGGGCGTGAATCTAGATGCTTCAGCGTACGGCACAGAGACTGCCTTTCGGCGCTCTATGCAGGGCATTCACAAAGAATGCGGGCTTTAGTCGCATCACAACCGTAAATCACACATTCAGGGCTGGCAGTCATAAAAATTAAGAACGAGTAAAGGTCGGTGAAATATTCGACAAGCCACAGGCTACACAGCAATGTGCCTCCACGTCGTAATAGGCCAGATGGAAGCCGTAGCTTCAGATCTAGGTTCAGGGATCTCAAACGTGAATTCGAAAATTGTCCTGATTTCCCGCGCAAGTGCGCGAAGCTAGCCCGCTGCGTCTGATCTCAAAATGGGGATCGAAACCCAATCGCCGTCGTCGCGAGCAGTTCGCGCGACCTCGTCCGTGCGGTGACTGCCTGCTATGCCGCTGTGTCCTCGTAGCCCTTGGTAGATAATGTCGTGCCCTTTACTGACGGCAGAGTGATGTAGTTGTCGCTCATGGTTCGTTGAATTAAGCGGCGGAGACAAATTGCACGAGCTCAGAACGAGCCCTATGCCATTACGCTCCGTCGTCTGTTGTTTAACGTGGGAAACTGATAACAAGGCGAATAGAAGTTGTGTTTGGGGCGACGTACACAACGAATCCCATCATTCCTGGGCGACAAGCACTTCGAGTCGTCTAATGAAATGTCTCCTTTCTATTCGTCACCTATCCATACGAAGTGTTCCTTTACCTACATAGTCCCGAAAACTTGATTCTTGCCACAGTTGTGGGGAGATTGAGCTGGGCTTGTTTTTGTTTAGGAGAGCATATTTTGTACTACGTCCGACAGTATGTGGAGCAGAACCTAATAACAGGACTAAATCTCCGAAAATGTCGATTGCAGGCAGTCTATTATATTCTCAGGGTAATGTGCATTTTGTAGGCTTGAACACTGTCTTTTGTATTAGTTAAGTTTAGTTTAGGGGGTTTAACGTCCCAAAGCGACTCAGGCTATGAGAGACGCCGTAGTGAAGGGCTCCGCAAAATTTCGGCCACCTGGGGTTCTTGAACGTGCATTGACATCGCACAGTACACGGGCCTCTAGAATTTTGCCTCCATCGAAATTCGACCGCCACGGCCGGGATCGAACCCGCGTCTTTCGGGCCAGCAGCCGAGCGCCATAACCACTAAGCCATCGCGGCGGCACAGTCTTTTGTGACCATTTGTTTAGCCCTTCTGGTGTGTGCCGTGCAAGGATCGAAAAACCAAACCCCATGTGAACCTCTATCACTTCAAAACTTGTGAAGGCGTGGACTGTTTTATTATGAAATCCAGTGAAAGCTGATGATGTTCCATCGAGTACTTGTGCCGCCGGTAAAAGCCTTTTCAGTAGCTTGATAACGTGTTAATTTCACACTCCGCCCATTGCCTTCAGGAGTAGCAGTAATACATGTAACCGCAACATTCGGCGCCTAAAAATGACAGCAGGCTAGTAATAATTAATAACAGATAGTAAACGGACGCATTTAGAAGCGCTCATGAAACCGCAAAACCGAAAACGAACTCAGTGCAAACAGAACTCAAATGCAGAAGTGACAGCGCCGCACGCAGAAGCCAACCTCAAATCTACACCATGCAGGAAAGAAGGGGGAGTTTGTCATTCGACAGCAAAGCATTGCTATCAAGCACAGAAATCATCATCGTGTCATCAGCTAGCCATCCCTGTATGCTTAGTCTGATCATCATGTAAAGCGCTCTTAGCCGGACCATGTGGCAATCTGGACCCCGTGACACCCGACCGACATCTATACAGCCCGGACATTGACAGCGATCTGCTCACTGGCAACAGTGACAGCGCCGCACGCAGAAGCTAACTTGAAATCTACACCTTGCAGGAAAGCCGGGGGAGTTTTTTACTCGACAGCAAAGCATTGCTATTTAAGCGCGGGAATCCTCATCGTGTCATCAGCTAGCCATCCCTGCATACTTCGTCTGATCATCGTGTGAAGCGCTCTTAGCCGGACCACGTGGCAATCTGGACCCCGTGACACCCGACCGACATCTATAAAGCCCGGACATCGACAGCGATCTGCTCACTGGCAGCAGTGACAGCGCCGCACGCAGAAGCTAACTTCAAATCTACACCTTGCAGGTTAGTGCACAGATCAGTCTTGAGAACCTGGTTTTATTTCTCTCGCTGTCACTGCTGCCTTGAGTGCCTTGAGTGTTCTCTAGCCTGCTGTTATTGCATTTCTAACATGGCTAAAGAAGTTGGCCAGTTATTTCTGGATTTTAGAGAGCAAGTGAAGGCAGAATTTAAAAACTTGAAGGACGCACTTGAACGCAGTTTTAGATCCGAAATGAGAAATGTGAAAACTTCTATTGACGAAATGAATAAAAGCATGAACTTCATGAGCAAGTCGCTTGATGAGAAACACCAGCGGCTTGAAGTAAGCTTGAGCGAAAACAAAGAACTGAAAAAGGAGAACCAAATGCTTCAGCAAAAGCACTTCAAGGCCGCGAAGGACCTGGCGGAAACTCAAGCAGTGCTCCTTAGGTCTGAACGGTATTCGCGAAACAGAAACCTAGAAATAAAAGGAGTTATGGAGAAGCCAAATGAAAATCTAGAGCAGATGCTTGGGAAAATTGGTGAAGCAACTGGCTAACCCATCGCGCGGAATGACATTGATGTGTGTCACAGGGTGCCGACGGAGGATGCAAACAAGAAAAACATGATCATTCAATTTGAATGCCGTTAAATATGTGACAAAGTTCTTCAGCTCGCTAAAAAGAAACGACTAACCAATACTACCCTAGACCTTACTTCAGATTAGCCTATTTTCAAAAACGAACACCTATGCCCAGCTGCAAAAAAACTGTTAGGCATGGCTTCTGCCCGCAAGTACGAGCACGGCTGGAAGTTCGTTTCGACACGAAACGGTTCCAGCTTTGCGCGGCGCATTGCGTCATCCCCAGTCATTCCAATTAACAGAGAAAGTGATCTAGACAAGATAAGCAGCGACGCGCGGGGCGCTTTGTCACCAGCAGTCGTCCCGAACAGCGATGCTTCTGCGTAGGAAAGCCTTCTGGTTCTTATCAATCTTCATATCAGAAATGGCCAGTGCTTTCACTTCTCCCGAAGACATCGCTAAACTTATCAAACAAAACAACACAACCAAGTGTCATAAACTGCTGCATTTGAATGCAAGATCAATGGAGTGAAAAAAGGAGGGCATAAAAATTTGTTTGCAGTGGTGTACCGCCCTCCCTCCGGTAATGTTAGCTTATTCTTCGAGTTCTATGAACGCTTCCTTGCTTACATCAGTGACTGGGCCTATACATTAACAATTGGAGAGGATTTTAGTAGATCTATCTAAACCGTCTACCCAAGGCATAGAATTTCAATACCTACTCGAGTGCAATGGTTTTTATAATGTCATTTCAGCACCAACACGAGTCACTTCATCATCGTCATCATTACATGGCTTGTTCATTACAAACTCATCTGATAACATAGTAAAGTCAGGAGCTCTAACCTGCGACATTAGCGACCCCCCCCCTATTTTGGTTCTTATGGCGCAAAGAACCCACGTGCAGACACAGCTGAGCATGTATCGTTCCATATCGCCTGAAGCATTAGCACATTTCAAATAAATGACTAGACAGACTGACTGGACAGATATTTTTGACATTTTAGATACGAACACAGCATATGAAATACTTTTAGCCATATTCCAAGCAATATACGCTGATTGTTTCCCTCTTAATCCTTATTGTCAGCCTAGAAAGACTCGGTACCCATGGATTACACGGGAGTTGATGAGGAAATCAGCGGAGTTATTGCATTTCCGGAATGAATGGCTGTAAGCACAGTTAGCGAGTCTGAGTAAATAATGCTGTTGGAGAGGCTCTCCTTTACTACTTTTTCTATGGCTACACAGATGGCATAGCATTCGGCAGAGAAGATGGAAGCACACCGTGGGAGTCTTACTATTTTACTCAAATTCCCTTCTACCACTGCGCTTCCAATATACGCCTCTGTTTTTGACCCATCTGTATAATATACTCTGAAACTACTGCATTTTCCCCTCGAGTGTAAGAAATTCTTGCATTATAGCTTCTTCCGGAATTTGTTTTTTGCTAAACTGTGTGAGAGTGAAATCAGATTTCAGGGAAATTATACCATGGTGGCAGTGGACCTCGCCTTCGAGCAATGCTTGGCAACATGTCTAATACGCCGAGGTTCTGGCAGATCTCTTCGAATCGCAAGAGCAGTGGCCTGGTAGCTTGCGGTTTATTGTTAAAGAGTATTCTAGATGGACACTTTGTACCGATGGGATAAAAAATATCTTTCTATAGTGAACGGATTTTTAAAAGGTACGAGCATGTCAGCATGGCTCTTCTGTCTTTAAGCGATGGTCCATTAGTTTCTACATACAGACTAATTATGGGTGACGTTCTGTATGCACCAGTGGAAAGACGCAAGCCGAAATTATGCACTGGATTCAGTCGCTTAAGGTACGATGGTCTCGCTGATCCATAATTTAAGCAACCATAATCTGAGGTAGAGCGTACTACAGAACGATAAATTTGTAACAGACATGTCTTATCGGAGCCCCAGTGTTTCCGTGATAGTATTTTTAGTATATTCAAGGATTTAGAAGCTTTCTTTTTGAGGGTGGTAATGTGCGGCAGGAATGTGAGCTTTTTATCAAAAGTTATTCCCAGAAATTTGTGCTAGACTTTTACTGGTATCGTGACTTCATTTAGATACAGGGGTGGATCAGTGCGCAGTCCTCTTTTCAGCGAGAGCAGAACAGCTACTGACTTCTGCATGGAAAACTTGAAACCATTTTTATCTGCCCATGTCGTCAGTTTGTTTACTGTCAGTTGTGTTTGTCTCTCCCATGTTGCTATGTTTGAGGATGTGCAGGATATTTGCAGATCGTCGACATAGAGTGAATACATAATTGACTCTTGGTTTATTTTAGCTATGGAATTTCTTTTTATAATAAAGAGGGTCGTGCTTAATATACCCCTGAGGTACTCTATTTTCTTGAATGAATGTTCTTGAGAGCGTTGAGCCTTGGCGTACGTGGAAATAACGGTCTCAAAGGAAGTCAGTGAGGCAGTTTAACACCCTACCGCGGATGCCTAGGTCGCGGAGGATCCCAAACCTCCAAGTTGTGTCATATGCTTTCTCCATGTCGAAGAAAACGGCGAGACAGTCCTGTTTGTGTATAAATGCTTCTCTAATTGTGTTTCGAGGCGAACAAGATAGTCTGTTGTTGAGTGTGTCTTTTTAAAACCCCGTTGATGGACCTTGGGAAGTTCGCGGGATTCAAGGACAAATGCTAGTCTTATATTTAGGACACTTTGGAAAGATTTTGCGTGACAGATTGTAAGTGCTATTGGTCTATTAGCTATCAGGGGAAGTTGTTGGTTTACCAAGTTTCAGGAATGGTACTATGATGGCTCTTTTCCACTCCTGAGGTATTTTTCCTTCTATGAATATTTTATTAAAGAAAGTCAGAAGTGCCTATACGGCAGGCTAGGAAAGATGGGCAAGCATTTGGTAGTGTGTCTGGTCGAGTCCTGGAGCAGTTTTTTTGCCGGCAGACCGTACTCTATTGATTTCTTGGAGAATAATTAAATTCTTGTATTCTTGGTTTGCACCTCCACTTGTTGGAAGTCTTTGGTTTTCAGCCAGATTTTTGTATTTCAGGAATGACTGTGTATATTGAGACGAACCGGAAACTGCAGCGAAGTGTTCTCCCAAAATACCTGCTTGTTCTATTATGCCTGTTTGTGTGCCAGGTGTTGTCAAGAAAGGAATTGTGAAAGGTTAAAAGGCGCCGTTTAATTTTGGAACCTGGTTCCACATTTTTTTATGTCGTTTGACTGCTTATAGAGGTAACATAACTTTGAGATGAGGTTTTCTCTGCACTGCGACGGACATACCTAGCTTTCGCTCTTGCTTTTTTAAACTGTACGAGGTTCTCTTGTATTGGGTACCTAGGAAATTTACCCCAAGCTCTGTTTTCTATTTTTTTTTGCTTCCTTGCAGTCTTTTGTCCACCACACTTTGTGGTTTTGTCGCACCACTCCTGAAAACTGAAGAATAGCTAAATGTGCAGCAGTTATTGTGCAATTCGTGAAATTTTAATTTATTTGATCAATACTCAAATTTTCTAAAACAATTTTTTCCAATGTGGCTTCTTCCCTAAAAAGCTCCCAGTCTGCCAAATGAAGTTTCCAACGACGCGGCCTTGTTGGGATGATTTCCGGTGGGGATATTAAACTGATTAAAACAAGGAGATGACCGCTTTCATATGGGTTGTCAATGACATCCCGTTTAAAATCGTTAAAAACACAAACGGAGCAAAAAGTAAACCTAGGCAGCTGATTTTCCCACTGCTTGAAGAACAGTAAGTGCGTTTTTCCGTGTTCAGCAGGCATACATTGTTGCAGAGAATAAAATCTTCCAGAATTCTGCCTCTGACGACCGTATGTTCACTTCCCCAAAAGGAGGAGTGAGCATTGAAATCCCCAACTAAAAGATACGGCTCAGGTAGTTGTATTAAAATCGTTTCTAAATCGTGAAGTGCGACGGTTAGGTGAGGTTCACTGTATATGGAGAATATTTATATGGTTTTAAAATTGAGGATGGTCACAGCAACTGCCTCATATGAGGTTTCTAGGTCAATTTTCCGAGTAGCAACACTACCCTAGACCACAATAGCAGCGCCTCCGGAGAGCCTGCTTGAGTTCTGTCGGTCACAGCGAAAGACTTGATACTTTTTAAGAATGTTTTTTTTTTCTGTGGTCCTAGGCTAGTCTCCTGGAGACACATTGCTACTGGGGAGAATGAATTTAAAATATCTGTTACATCTGTGTAGTTGTGTAAAAGTCCACGACAGTTCCAGTGAACTAGAAATGCCATGATCATAGACTAGATAGAGATAAGGCTTAGAACCTAGGTTGGTGGGTATTTTGGACCAGTTATTGTGCTTTTATTCCTTTTTTTTTCGCTCGATAGAGTTTTGCCGCTGCTGCAGCGGAGGCGAGGGAGGAATTGTGTCCATCGTATCCTCCGATACGCTGGACGAACGTGCTGAACGCACGGCTGTCATCGTTTTGAGCCTCTCCCTATGGGAAGGGGCCTCGGGGCCGGCTGACATGGAGGTCCGCGCAGCCAGTTTTGTGGATGGTGGCGCAGAACTAGCTTCAGCCACCTGGGGCAGGGATGGTCCTGCTGAAGGCTCAGTGTGTGTGAGCTGTGCAGGAGCCGAAGGCCGCTGTGATGCTGTGCCCTATTGCACCACAGCAGATTAGGTTGGGTTTTGTCTCATCGAGTCGTTTCCGCGCTTCTCTGAATGACATCTTTTCTTTCACTGTTAGTGTTATAAATTTCCTTTTCTTTTTTTCGGGCTGGACTTGACCGTGAGTAAGCCGAATGAATGTTCCACTCAATGCGCATACTAAACCTCTGTTCTACAAATACAAATTTTTTATTTTATTTGTTTAACAATACTGTAGGCCTTTGCACAGGCCCAAGCAGGAAGTGGATTGTAAGATATACACACGAGCATGGGAAAAGCAGGGAAAAAAAAACTGCCATACAACAGCACTGGAATTCAATACAAGACACTTTCTTTTGTTTCACATGAATCAGGGAACAAAGTACTCAAAACAATTGTAATATTTGTCATATAATATAAATTAATGAAAGCCGATAACATATACAAGTACAAACTAATAAAAAGTTACACTACAGCGATACAGGGCAAGTTAGATACACTCCTCTCACTCGCTAATCTCCGCAAACAAGAATACGTATACCCTCACCGCCATAAACTGCCCTGGAAAGTTCCTGTAACGCGCACGAGTTAAGGCCACCAACGCGTTGAATACACATTCCCCAACACACTCAATGACTTCGCGAATCAAGATTTAGGCATTCCGGTACTTAACAAAGCTGGCACAATGCAGTTGTTTGTTAACGACTATTAGTGTAACTAGAGACTACTTTTTTTATACTTTCTTTTTCACTGTGATTTCTTTTTTTCCTTGTAAAATGAACGAAATATTGAACTGTTACAGTGCTGTCATTGTTGCCAGGGTGGCTGGAGCTTTGTCAAGCTGCTGTTGTGCAGCTTTTTCTCGTACCCCCTTTTTCGCCATGTATACTTTATTTTGCGAAAATAAAATTGAATTGAATTAAAAAAAGGAGCTACGCCACCGAATACTCCTGACAAGAGGCAAGGGCATTACTTCATCATAATGTATGCAGAACTAGGAAATAGGTATTTTATATCCGTGGCATTTGAATTTTTACAAAAATAAGTCGAAACGATCAGATCTTTTTCGTTCCCTACTGTACGTTGTAACTAGAGGACCGGTAACTATGGTTTGTCTTAATATTGACGTTGACAAATTTCTTAACGTTGAGTGTCATCTTTCTTGCCCACCATTCCACCACGGTATGTCTATTGATTTGCAATGCCTTATCTGCGCATTACTGATTGCACCACGCAGTATGAAGTCACCTTGAAGGTTTTTAACTTTCGTGCAATGCCCCATGAAATTCGCAACTGATTTCCCAATGAATCGGGTGCACCTCATGAGCTGAGTGCCGACGCTTTGTTTCTTAGGAAGTTAAATATAAGACCTATCGCATGCGGAAATGAGGTGGCAAGTAGGTATGCACGCTGTCCACATGTTTCAGCTGAAATGAGGATGCTTTCATGAATTAACAGGTGTAATAGAATGTTACCCCTAGGGTTTTGGCCCCGGTGGCGTTTCTTTTATTACTATTAACATTGTTCATTACTAGTTATACTGCGAATATCCTCCTACGCCCCAGAATATGACAGCACTACGTCAAGCGAACAATATTTTAAGATGGGGACGGTTCTTGAAAGTTAAACTCATCACCGACACTTGGCACCAGTGTCCACTCAGGCCGTGACGCAAATACCGTCAACTAGCATTTCATGGCGGTTCTTTAACATAACTATGGGCAGAACAATAGGCGATATCGATGACCCTGCGACCGCACCTCCATCGGCCGCGCACACTAGTTGCCCGGTGACGTTGGGGACCGACTTCGGGGAGAAGGACAGCGGCGAGAGCTTTGCGGGTCTGGACGCAGGCTTCGGTCAGAGCCAGGGTAGTCGAACCGTGGTGGTGCTTAAACGGATGTGCGCTGAGATGATGTAAAGATAAGGTCACGAAGAGGCGCATTAAACACGGGCCAAGGTTCGACTACTGCCGCTGGTAGTAGGAACTCTGTCCCCGGCGACTGAAAAATCTCCATATGTCACCCATCACACCCCATTGGTAACAAACTGGTGTGTCTCGAAGGGACTCAGAATAACAGCCCTCGTGGCAAGTGTCAAAGATGCCATCGCACTCCTGCTGCCGCTGGCGGCGTTGCGGAGCTGGCGCACGGGGATAGGGACAAGTGATCTGGGCAGCGCCGTCATAATTGAAGGGAGTTGCACTGGTAGGGGGCGCGACTTGAACAATTCTATGGGGAGTAGCGGTGGGAATGAAATGCTCGCACACAACAGCTCTCATGAGAAACTTCACTACGGCGCCCAAGATCTTGATGCCGAGAAACTTCGTCACGGATGATCTGACGAATCACGTCTCGAAGATTCATAGCATTCACAGGCTGATGGAAATCCACGCTAGCGACGATGGTGACGTTAAGCGATCGGCCGCACTTTGGAGTGATTAGTCGTAGCTTAATAGTTTCAAAGGTGCGGCAATGCTTGATGATGTACGTTGCTATGTCCAAGTTGTCTTTACTAATAAGAAAACTGTAGACGACCTCCACGATGCCCTTTAGGAGATGCCCACCGCGATCTTCATCGAGCATCCGTGGATTAACCACTTTTGCAGAGCTTGAGTACCTCCTCTATGTACATCGCGCACGTCTCACCAGGTGCTTGCGCTCTTTGAAGCAAATAATTATCAGCGCATTTCCTTTTGGCAACGGCATCCCCGAAGCCGTTGCGGATTGCTTTCATGAAGCGGTCCCAACTCATTAAGGACGCTTCATGGTTTTCAAACCATGATAACGCGGTACCGTCCAGAAATAAAACAGGATTGGCCAGCTGAACAGTGGCATTCCAGTGGTTGTATTTGCACACCCGCTGGTGATTGGTGAGCCACTCATCCACGTCTTCGCCAGCCTTTCCAGAAAACGTCTGCGGCTGGTGGTAGTGCTGCCAAGCGGGCGCTGATGCTCCTGTCTGATGTGCGTCGGCTTCCTGAGTCATTTGCAAGGGCAGCTGGGGTGGTCCGTCAAGTGTTCGGCTCCAGCGATGACGAGAGGGGTCCGTTGTGATCGATGCTCAGCACCTCCACCACACTGCTATTGGTTCTATTTACAAATGTTATTTACAAAGGCAGGGCAGCCTGAGCTTGGTGCGTCAGCGGGAAAATGCCGAGTTCGCTTCGTTTTGCGTACGAACTTAATTGTTGTTCCTTAAAGGTCAATAAGTAGCGAGTTACACTATGCATAGAAACGATGATGCTTTGATCATTTAATATTTGGCAGATTTTTTAAACAAAAACATCTGCGGCCTGGTCGTACAAGTTACTCGATCAAATTTTTCTCTTTTCGTGCTTTTAGCGTTGTCAGCTTATTAGGCGGGAGTATAATGACCTTTCAACCCATTTTTTTTATTACAATAGTCAAACATATTGCCGCCCATTCCGTGTTCAACCCCTTTCCTTAGGCATAGGCAAAGAAGGAATACTCCTTTGCGATGCTCTTAGTATTTATCAAGCAGGATGTGGTTACTGCACTACAAGGCAGCTGTTCTTGAGATCGCGTTGTGTTTGTTGGACAGAAAAAAACTAGTTGTGGTTTCATCACCACATTTTATTGATAATCATAACTATAAAATTAGTGTGCCAGTTCCCTTTGAAGCTTCGTATCTGCCTGGAAGGCGTCAATATTGTGTCGTGTGTGGCCACAGTCAGTTAACTATATTGGCGGGCGGAGGTGGGGAGAAGAGAGAGCAGGATTTTATGGGATATTTTAAATATTTCCCTTTATTTTCTTTATATAATTAATGTGAGCAAAAATCTGCCATCTCCCTTGTGGATCCTATGGATTACTGCCCACTGTCGCAGAAAACATTGTGGCAATTAATTCTAGACAGCCGCAATTCATTTATATAATATATCATACGGTGAGGGTACATAAACCACTAATAATTGCTTTCAAGCGTCAATAGTGTTGTTCACCCAGGAGAGGTACTAAAGGAAAACTTGTTGGTGTGCGAGTCGGTACATATTCTTCGGTAAACGTTAGCGCAACATGAAACAGTCACTTGAAAGAAACACAGGACGACGCACTACTGAAAACTGATTTTTTTATTAAAAGACACACATAATATATAGGCCACCGTCACACAACCTATGAGCTGCAGGAAACATCGGAATGTGGTAAAAAACACAATACGATAAAAAACTTTTCACACGATGTGAGTTAAAAGCGATATGAGCAACTAATGATTCTTTAAAAACATAACGATGGGATGTGGTGTAAAGGGCCAAAATAACTCGTTTGAATGGAATCTGAAAGGACGGAATTGTAATGAATATGCACTGAAAAGTTAAAACCAGAACAAATGCATGACACATCATTCACCCTTGAAATTGGTTTCTTGAAATCAAAACAGATCCCAGAAGAAATAATCTTTCTAAAGTAAATCTTTCTAAAAAACCTTCTTCAGCATTTGCATGCCTTCTTGACTTTTTCCCAATCAAAATGGCTTCTTTCAGTTCACGGGAAACACGTTCACGTCCTATACCTTCAACAATGGTCTCTTCATGAATGGGCAACCACGAGCCCGCACCGCAGCTCTGTCAATGAAGCGTCAAGTTAGACCCTGTTCCATTCACCATATGCCGTTCATGCTTCCGTAACCTTTCATTTGAACAGCGCCCCGTTTGGCCAATGTATGCCATACCACATTTTCTGGTATCTGATAAACTACTCCCCCATAAAAGAGCCCACATAAATAGGTCCGTCGGACAGCTCAGTGCAGTGGAGCCCTAGAATGGGGACCCCACCCGCTAGCCTCAAGAAACATTCCTTTGATTTTATTAAAGTTTACCTACCTACTTACCTGTTCCCTCTTTGTAATCCGGATACCTGCGAGCATGTTTTGTCCCTCAAGTTTGGTATCTTTTCTCCGTATTTATACAAAGACACAACGTGGCCAGATTACACGGAGCCTGAAAAACTACCAGCACCTTGTACATCGAGGCTACTTTTTTCATGTTATGGGCTGCTCGGTGCGAGTAGAGTGAACTCCTGAGCTAATTCTCTTATCTTCGAGCCTGGAGTGCTTACTTTTCTAGCCTTTTGTACTTCAAATAAGGGACTCCGCTACACCTGCCAGGGTTGGCTGAGGGAAGCCGGCACTTGGAAGCGTCACCATCTGTAGCTGGAAGATCATTTGCATGGCATGACTACAGGATTTCACCATGGTCGCCTGCAGACCTGATGTGGCAATGGCTCGCTTCACTGTCTTTGAGTCCGCTGATTCATAAGATAAAAACTCCTTTTGGGCAAGAGGGCAGTGCATCCAGGAAATATTGTCACCGGCTCCAGAGAGTTTAAAGTCCAAAAACTTCAATTTATCACATTCCGGCTGCTCTTGCGTAAATTCCAAACCATTTCCCTGCTCGGTAAAAATTCCTAGATTCTCATTCACCGTGCTTAGATAGGACCGTATGTCCTTCTTCTTTAGAGGAACCAAAAAATTATCTGCCACTGGAAAACGCTCAAGACTCTATCTGTATCCAATTTCTCGTTCACACTCCGATCTATCAATGCAAGAAATAAGTTGCTCGAAACAGGCGCAACGCACTAGTAGATACAAATCTCTCTTCTGCATGAATAATCCACTCCCAAACTGTACAACTGTGGTATTACGGTAAAATTCCAACAACGGCAAAAAATTCTCGACAGAAACACCTGCGGCATTCTGAAAGGGTGCGACCCCTTTTCCTCAATACATGCTCAAACTTCTATGAACGATTCTTTATGAGGAATCGAATAAAAGAGATGACTGACATAAACAGTGAAAAAGTACCCAAATGGCTGATTAGCTTGAAGAAATTCAATTATTTCTGAACAGTTCTTTATGGCGAATGGATCACTCATCACACGTTTGTTGAGGTGCTAGTTAAAATGGATCATCTGTTTTCTGACGTGTGCCAACGCTGGTACCACTTTTCCGAAAAATATTTCTTTTCATCTCTGAAAACTATTTTTTTTAATTAGTGGCGGCCTAATCTGAACATCTGGCACAATGGAGAGACAAACGGGATGTCCTGGGAGCATTGGAAAGACTATGGTTTGGTGTAAGAGATAAAGCGGGTACCTAATCGACCGCAAATAATACAGTCGAGCATACTTATAACCGGCTGCAGTTATAACAACTCGCTTATTTCGAAGGAGGCCGGTGCTGGCGTCAAAGTATGTATTAGGGTAATGGCATTGAGTGTCAGATACAGCGAACACCTGCGGCTGTACAACCCGATTACAGCGAATGAGGTGGCGTTGCAATCGGTCCCACCATCGAAAACCATCGCTTCCAGCAGGAGCGCAGAGCGATCACAGTTTCCTGATCTCCGTGTCAACTCCTCCACTCTTCGTAGGGAAATAACGCGGCGATCCAAACAGCAAAAACAACCAAATAAAGAACAAAGAAGAAGAAGTACGGATGTATTGAATGCCGGCTAAACTTTTTACCAGACGCGGCCCACAAGCTGCCTTCGCATGCTGAGCTAGCGAGGCGGCGGGATATTGCGGCATCCCGGACTAGAGAAACCGACCAAGATGTCGGCATTCACCAACTGCGCTGGCTCATCCTCTCGATTTCCTTAATAAAGATTTGCTCCCTCTCTCTGTCAGAAGAAAACGCCTTGAAACGCGATTCTACAGCTCTAATTAAATTGTAGTAAGCTTCGCGTTAGTCGCTTTCTGCGCGCTAACATGAACGGCAGTAACCGCTGGACGCTGTTTCCATCGCGAAAAGTTGCAAGACGCAATGCTTTGCAAGCAATGTTCTCATGCTACATGCGCGACACGAAGACGTGTATGATATGCAACTTTTTTTTTCTATTCGACAACTGTGCCTCTAGGATTAAGTTTAGAGGGGGCATGAAGATGACACGTGACTTTTTTGCCGAGTGGCTTGTGAGTTCGACCAATACATCGCAAAAAAAATAAGAAGGCCCTTCTCGCGCTCGAAACCATGCGCATCACCCCATGCTGCCTTCTCTCCTGGCGGTGAACGCGCTGTTCTTCAGCAACCACTTTACATGGGTATAATTAACGTGTGAGGCTCAACGTCTCCTGTCGGCGTCGCGTCAGCAGCACATACTGATGCCAATTGCACTGCCAGGTGCATGACCTCCCAGCTCAAATTTTTCTGCTCTTCGCCGCGGAATGAAGATGTCCCATGGATGGAACTGTCTGCAGAGTGCATCACGCACTGCTTCAGTAGGCCAGCGTTTAGTGTCCGAGTAACAAAGGAGGACACTGTAGAACACCATGTTATGGAGCCAAGGGGATTTGTGGCAATTGGTCGTCGATCCGCAACTCGCCTGAACTGATGCCGCCTTTGAGGAGCGCGTAGGTGCGAATGATGACAATGTTGCAAGGACATCCAATGAACAAACTAATAGTACGCGAAGTTGCAGAGCTCTCGCACTTTCAGAAATCTGATGATGACGATGATGCGGCGGCCGACCTCCCACCTGCTACTCTTAGTGCTTTCTTCGTGATTAGTTATAGCATGTCCCTAAACAGGATTACTGATATCAAGGCTCTCGGCGAGAAGCATGTGACTGCGCTGGAGAGCTTGGCAAGCTCCGTAATAGGGCCTAGGTTGAATAAGCAGGCACGCATAAAGGACTTCCACTGCGCGACTTTGCGTTTTTGGATGTTTTATGGGGCTAAGGTCCGAAAGCGAGTCAGGCTATGAGGGACGTCGTAGTGGCCCTTTCCGGATAATTTCAACCACCTAGGCTTTTTTTTGTATCGGGCACTGATATCGCAGAGTACATGGGCCCCTAGCATTTCGCCTCCAGCCGCCGCGGTGGCTCAGTGGTTATGGCGCTCGGCTGCTGACCCGAAAGACGTGGGTTCGACCCCGGCCGCGGCGGTCGAATTTCGATGGAGGTGAAATTCTAGAGGCCCGTGCACTGTGCGATGTCAGTGCACGTCATAGAGCCCCAGCTGGTAGAAATTTCCGGAGCCCTTCACTACGGCGTCCCTCATAGGCTGAGCCGCTTTGGGCCGCGATGCACCAAGGCCAACAATTCCTGCTGTTAGCGGAAGAGAAGGCCAATAACGATTTGTAATACCTCTAAACTTTTGTTAATCTACGACGTCAGGTTGACAGAGCTGTACAGTTCTAAAAAATCTGTAGTGCAAAGATTCTCCCCTTTTTGACCGCGTTCTCATTCATCAAGCACAAATTGGAAGTTTTTTTCTTAGCATAGAAAGGTCAGTCAATTTAACTGAACTCAACTTTTGCTGAAATCAGGGTTGTCGTCAACACTATCCAAAAATCATTTCGACTCCATTGAAATGTGACCACCGCGGCCGGGATCGAACCCCTGACTTTCCGGTGAGCAGTCAAGCACCATAAACACTGAGCTAGCGCTGAGGTTTGTTTTTGGACGCAACAAGCGAATTGCACTTGCTATGAGCGCCGGATACAACGAACGCAAACCTGCGCAACTGTATTCGTTATATGGGGATTGACTGCATGTGTAATGGCCTTACGCGCATTACTATCATGTAAACACCTGGAATATAAACACCGCTTAATTATTCAATTAAATTACTTTGAGTATGCAAATACTTGAAAGCCTTGAAATACTTGAAGAAGAGGAAGACGACGCTGCTCGATCTGTTGTCACCTCAGCTCAGTAATTTTGCCTTGTTTTCTAGTTATTGACTAGGTTATTTCCATCCTTGGAAGACGGCAGCGTCTTTAAGGCGGTACTGTCCCTACGGGAAGGGTACGGCAGCTCCGGCGCCGGTATCCTTAAAGGGACAGCGCCATCCGAAGGAGCCCAGTGGGGCGGAGGCGGCCATGGCATCACATGGCGGGGATCTGCCAGTCATCAGGGACGTCCAGCAGTGCAGTGCGTCATCATCGCTCAGTGGGTACGACTCAACTATCGTCGCCTCTGACGAGGAAGTGGCTGACATGGCGGAAATGGACAACGATGGCTTCAAAGTGGTGAGTCATCGGAAGCACCGGACAGTCAGCATCCCAGTGATAGTTCAGCCAAAAGAGAAAGGTGTTGACTTCAGAGAGTGGAACCCTATCAGGCTGCTCGATGATATTAAAGTACTACTGGGATCTGCTCCGATTCGCAGTCGCTTCACAACGCAAGGGGCTCTTCATCTAGATATCTCAACGGAAGAGCAAGTAGACATTCTTCTGCGGTGCTCTCAGATCGGTGGCATACGAGTTCAAGCCCGGTTGCCACACTCCTACATGACTAACACATGTGTTATAAGGGGAGTACCAGTGTGGTATTCGGAAAGTGCCCTTATTGACTACTTGAAACCGCAAGGAGTTCTGCACGTGCGACGGTTAATGCGACGGGTGGAGCCTGGAGAACAACAATGGGCAGCGAAGCCTACAAACTCTATTGTGCTAACGTTTGCTCCCAACACCGAGCGCCCTGGAATAATTGACCTAGGTTTCACCAAACATGCAGTCCACGAGTTCGTTGAAACTCCTCCCCGGTGCTTCAGGTGCCAACGCTTTGGACATGTAGCGAGAGTTTGCAACGAAGATCAACGTTGCAAGCGGTGTGGGGGTGGCCATGATTACAAAGAGTGCAAGGCAGATTTTGCTTGCGCTAATTGTGGATGTGACCATCCAGCGAGTTTCAGTGGCTGCACGTTCCGTGTAAGCGCCTTACACCGTCGCAAGTCCTTCATTAGTGGCCCCAAACCACAACCTACTGAGAAGCCGATACATGGAAGTGAAGAGTTCCCTGCGCTGGAGTCGGAAGCTCGGGACGTGGTAGCCAGCGACGTCGCTGCACGACCTGATCCGAGCAAGTCGGCAACGGCCTCCGAGGATGAGCTGGCTGTTCGATCTGCTTTTGCAAAAAGTGTCCATGTTCCTCAGCGACCAGATCACAGTAAGACTCGACAACATGGAGGACATTCCCTTGCCTTAAAAGAGATGCAGACACCAGCTACCGTGGCCAAGAGTGGGTCCCAGTCCCCGTCTTTTGTCGAAGTGGTGCGCCAGTGCGTGCAGCAAAATAAGGAGCTCAAAAGCCGGAATCTCTCCGACCTTCTACGCGTTTTGTTTGATGTCCTGCGTTCATATAGCCAAGCGATGCAGCCTGGCACTTTGAAGAACTTTATACACCTGGTGCTTTCCTTTGAGACCTTGATCACCGCCTTCGCAGAGAACTTCAACTCCTAGATGGCTAGTTTTCTTCTACCTGTTGCAACTAAAAACCCTAGAAAAGTGTCGTTTATCATGCAATGGAACTGCGCTGGGATTATAAGTCTATTAGCAGAACTAAAATTGTTCTTGAAAGAGACCTGTGTTCCAGTATTGGCCCTCTCGGAGGCTGGCTTGCCAAGCGGGAGGTCTTTGCCGGGATACGTCGCCCACAAGAATTGCAGCATAAAGTCTTTTCCCGCAGGAAGTGCCGCCCTTTACATACGAAGGGAGATTCCTCATGTGGCTTTGAACGTCACCGATCTTTGCACCGACAGTATTGAGGTAGTGGCTGTGAGGATTCGGCTCGCCTTCCGAACTCTGTCCATTGCATCAGTATACGTGTTTCCGCGGAAGAAGGTCGATTTGGCCTTGTTCCTCCAGCAACTTTGTGAGCGCTGCCCAGCACCCAGAATCATCTGCGGTGACTTCAACGCCCACCACCCTGCCTGGGGTGACAGGAACACAGATCCTCGCGGACGCCAACTTGTAGAAGTCATCGACAGTTTGGACCTGTGCGTGGCCAATGACGGAAGTTCCACTTTCTTTCGGCCTCCAACCTCACCCACTTCTATAGACCTAACCTTACATTCACCTGACGTCCGTGTGCAGTGGTCAACTAGAGCTGACCGAATGGGAAGTGATCACTACCCGATATTTGTGTGTACTGCCGACTTCCATCTGCGTGGTCCTAAAATTTGCCATGTTGTTAATTGGGACAAATACAGGGAGCACTTAGCCTGTGTTTCCGGTGATGTGACAGACAAAATGATTTATGCTAAGATGGCTGCTACCACGGCGCTCAAGCTACCTGATCATTTTCCGACTCCGGATTTAAAACTCAGGAACCTCTGCGCAGCGCGCAGAAGGGCGGAGCGACAACTGTTGCGGAAGAAGGACGACAGAGCCTTGAAGACAACTTTCAACAGGCTCAACTCTGCCATTAGACGTCATGCGAACAAGCTCTGTAGGTCCCAGTGGGCATCCTTTTGCGCTAGTTTGACTGTTTTCTCACCGATAACGAGAATTTGGCGTGTCGTTGGCAGTCTTGCTGGTGGCTCTCGTCCGAGTAAACCTTTCGAGGCGCTTGCATTGCGCACGCAGAAACATCTCGTGTGCTTGGCAGAGGAATTTGCGGATGCATTTGTAAATTCCAGACCAGGCATTCCTCCCTGCGCTCTGCCTGCTACGTCTCCGTCTGTTATGGACGCCCCGTTCACACTTCGAGAACTACAGACAGCGCTCCGCAGCCTGCGGCGTCGCTGTGCACCAGGTCCTGACGGCATTACCAATCAAATGTTACAGAACCTGCCTCTGGAACACCGCAAGATGCTCCTAACCTATCTCAATCGAGTGTGGGAGCCTGGTGACGTTCCCCCTTCATGGAAGGTGGCTTGTGTAGTCCCACTGCTGAAGGTCAGCAAAGAGATGACAGACGCGGCCTCGTATCATCCTGTATCGCTGACGTCGTGTGTGGCTAAGCTCATGGAGAAGATGGCAAGTAAGCGTTTGTCTTGGTGGCTTGAGGATAGAAGGGCACTACCAACATACATGACTGGATTCCGCACAGGTTTAAGCGCGCATGATAGCGTCCTGGACTTGATAAGCCACATTGAACATCAGAGTGCTTTTGGACTTTCAACACTAGCTATTTTCCTAGACGTATTAAAGGCTTATGATAGCGTCCTCCAGAGCTCAATATTGAATAGTCTGCAGGTCATAGGCGTACAGGGCTATCTTCTGCGATTCATTCACTCATTTCTCAGTGATCGTAAATTTCGAGTGCGGTTAGGCAGTACAATGAGCTCCGAAAGGGCGGTATCGCGAGGGGTACCTCAGGGTAGTGTCCTGTCCTTAACGCTCTTTAATGTTGTCATGGCTGATCTTCCCGCAAAAGGGCAAAAACATTGTAGGCATGTCCATATGTCGATATATGCAGACGACATTTGTCTTTGGTTAACCGGATATCAACACAAACGCTTAGCTCTATTAGCGCGACAGGCCGTGCTTTCAGTTAAAAGTTACCTTCAGGGTGTTGGGTTGACTCTCTCGGTGGAAAAATCTGGCTTCGTCCTGTTTCCAGGTAGGCGACGACGGTATGCGCGGCTGAGCATAGACCTTGATCAGTCTTGCCTTCGTCAGGTTAACCACATACGTTTTTTGGGCGTCACTATTGACTCACGTCTACAGTGGCGACGAGCTGTGGACTAGATTGTGGCTTCACTATCTTCGCGTCTCAATGTGCTTCGTAGAATTGCTAGTGAGCAATGGGAAACCATCCTGCTTCAATGATCAGGCTTCACGATGCCCTGGTGACAAGTCGCATAATGTACTAGCTCCCTTTAATTTCCCCCTCGGTATCACAGCTGGAACGCCTTGAGGTTTTGCACAGAATGGGACTAAGGAGGGCTCTCGGCGTTCCGCAGGCTGCTCCAAACAATGCAGTACTGTATGAGACTCAATCGAAACCTCTTCGGCTAGCCGCTTCACAAAGACTTTTGCTGCAAATTGGTCGCCTCAGAGAGACTGTTGCCGGGAGAGCGCTTCTACAGCGCCTTCGAAAGAGATCTGAGTCCCGGGCGTACTTGGCTTTAAATACTCTTCGTTCCCTGGGTCTCGACCTTCGAGATCGACCTAAGACGTTGAAGCCACCTTGGTCCTTTCCGAGCCTCGATTGTTCCTTGACAATTCCCCACGTTCGCGCTAAGCGGAATTCTCCTTTAGCGGAAATGCGTTCGCTCGTACTGGAACATCTTGAGACCGAATATGCCAGTCATCCTCAAATTTTTACAGACGGCTCTGTGGACAAGGTCAGAGGATCTAGTGCAGCTGCTTTTCATATTCCGTCTTTAAAGTATGATTGGTCTGTTCGTTTTACTAAAGTCGTGTCCTCCACAATGGCCGAAAGCGTTGCCATTGAGGCAGCTCTAAAGAAGCTACGGTGTTGTACGCCTCAACCTACTGTCATCAGAGTTTCAACCTAACAGAGTTTCTAGAGTGCAATAACTTATTGTCGCCTCATCAGCATGGATTTCGCCGCGGCTTATCAACAGTTACTCAATTGACAGAAGTTGTGCATGACCTAGCTTTAAGTATTGACAAAAACAGCCAAACTGACATCATATTACTCGACTTTGCTAAAGCCTTCGACTGCGTATGCCATTCCAAACTAATCTTAAAACTACGGGGTTACATCGGTGATGGGGAACTTTTGGCTTGGATTGAAGATTTCTTGTGGCAACGTTCCCAACTCGTTTTGTATAATAACATTCAATCTGAAACGGTACCAGTCACATCCGGAGTTCCTCAAGGGTCTGTCCTTGGGCCACTGCTGTTTCTTCTATTTATTAATGACATTACCACCGACATTACCTGTAACATCAAACTCTTTGCAGACGATTGCATAATTTACAGACAAATCAGAAGCCATCAAGGTCATGCCATACCTAACAGATCATTGCAAAAACTTTCGGACTGGTGTAGTGATTGGCAAATGTCAATTAACAAAGTGAAATCTGCAGCAATTGCAGTAACTGGAAAAAAGCAACCATCAAATTTCTTGTACAAAATCAATGGTACTCCACTGGCCTTCGTCAATGAACACAAATACTTAGGAGTTACATTAACTAACGATCTTAGATGGGGCAAACACATTGACAACATTACTTCAACAGCATTACGAAAGCTGTTCTTTCTTAAAAGGTGTCTCCTTGCGCCAACACAAACTAAACTTTTAGCTTATAAAACGTTTGTTAGGCCTGTACTAGAATATGCTAACACTGTTTGGTTTCCTCAGTCTGTAACCAATATTTCGCGACTTGAAAGAATTCAACGTAAAGCAGTGAGGTTTATTCACAACAGATACAAAAAACGACTCACCAACACAACTAGCTGAAATCTCCAGGCTTGAAACGCTGTCAACAAAGGCAAAGCGCGCGCGACTAAAATTTCTTTATCAGCTCCTTAATAGCACTTTTAAGATCGATTCATCAAAGTACATTTCACTGTCACTAAAATGTGCATTAAGAAACCAGCACGCGTATACGCTAACCGAATATCCTTATCACAGTGACACCTTCAAAAATTCTTTCTTCCCGCTAGTAACAAGAGAATGGAACCGTCTAGACGACTCCATAACTAACGCCGATTCATTTTCAAATTTTTGTACCGAACTAGAAGCCGTGTTTTAAAACTAGAGGAGTGGTTAGAAAGATTTTTCTGCATTTTTGTCTATTTTAAGGAGTACACGACGTGTTGTGCCCATGTTAATGTTCATGTTTGTTGTGCCCATGTTAATGTTCATGTTTTCGAACGAGCATGTTTTTTTCTTCAGTTACTTGAGCAAATATGTCAACTTCTTTTGAGTTTTTTTTTTTCTGTGATATGAACTGTCTAATTTATAGCTGTCTTTCGCACAGCCGCTTTTAGAAATGTTATCCTCTGCTGTGATACGTGTTACGCCCACCTGCTAAGGTCTCAACTAGAGACTGGCAGTATTTCAAATAAATAAATAAAAATAATTACGGATTCAAAATCTGCCCTTCAAAGGTTAGAGTACGGGTTTTTCACTGATGCCTTGAGTCTTAGATCCCTACGTTTGGTGCAGAATCTACATAGCAAAGGCTTCTCTATACGTTTTCAATGGGCGCCCTCGCACATAGGTGTCTTAGGCAACGAGATAGCAGACAACCTCGCCCATACAGCTCTCTCCGGGATTCCAGTACATAGAGTCCCTCATGAAGTCAAGCAAATGTTCAGAGATGTGGTGTTGTGCCACTTCTGTTCTTTGTGGAGCTCTCCTCATCACCCATGTGTGACCAAGGGTCTCAAAAGGTACCAAGCCACTTTGCTGCACCGCGTTCGCACGGATTCTGCTCGTACGCCGGCGTGGATGTATAAGACTGGCCTAGCGTTGTCACAATTGTGTTCAACGTGTGGTGTGTGTGGTGACATAGAACATTACCTCTTGTGCTGTACTTTGTACAACGCGGAACGGGCTGTGTTATTCGGATCCCTCAAGAAGGCAGGAGTTCCTCACAGTTCTCTTCAGGACATTGTTTTCCCGCGCGGGAGCCAGTCGAGCAGAAGGGATGCTTCTCGCCTTCTTCTACTTTACCTGCAGGACACGGATTTGGCCTCCACATGGTGACCTCAGGAGTGTCTATTTGGGTTTTTGCGGACAGTGTTTCTGTGATTTCTATTTAAGTGTCGCTGCGGTGGAGCAATTGCCGGCAGCAACTGCAAGGCTAATCCCACCGGTAGTTTACAACCACTCAACTCAACTCAACTTGAAAGCCTTGAAATTTCTCTCTTTTTGGGGGCCGAAATAAGCGTTAACTTTAGGCAAGTTGGCTTCAGGACATATGCTTGAGAAACATGATGAACAATAAGTAAATATTTGTGTGGGTCACATGTTACATGCGTGTGTGGTCAACGAAGTCTTCTCGCAACTACAGGTGTAGAGAGAGAGGGAGTGCAATATATGGTAGCAAGCCAAATCCACCGACAGCCGTCCGGAGCTGTAAATGATCAGAGGCAATACTGGGGTTGCTGTAGCTGGACAAAGAGAGAATATATTCTTTGTGCATATATTGTTTTTTTAATAATTTTCAATCTGGCATTTTTCTAGACGCGTTTATCTGTGAAACGCATTCAATACTGCAACGTCCAGACTTTTAAAATACTCCAGCACATCTGTAGCACCCTTTGTTTAAGTAAGCGTCACAGTTTCCCGAAAAATGCAGGCGTGTAGGTCACAACGTAAATTTGCAGTAGTCATTTAAGGCTGCGTCTTTTTCGTTCTTATTGTAAAACCTAATTCATTTTTCAGTCAAAGGACCTAAAGTATGATTTTCATGAAAGCCCAACTTGAACTCGAGTAAGCGACGCTGCTTGCTATAGATAATAGTTCTTGTATTTTATTGTCAATTTAATAGCTGGAATTTTTTCCTCTTTCACTTCGCCACAGTTCACCAAAAATGAATACAGACGGACAGAAAGACCGGATTTCTTTCTATCCGTCCTGCCTGTCTTTCTGCACTTTTTTTTAAAGTGATTGCACTTCAGCCCGCTTTGGGCTTTTACTTTAGTGATCTTTCCTTCTCCTTGCCAAATGCTTTTGCTTGAGAATATCTACAGGGTGTGCAGTCTAACTTTAGCCAAGGGTTAAAAGATAAAATATTTGAGGTAGGCCAGGGAACCCACTTACATACACCTACTAACCGGCTTTCGCATCATAGGCAATTATTTGTTTTGAAATTAATCAATTAGCAATTAAGACAGTATTTAAAATGCGTCAATATTGACTTCAGACAGCAGATGTGAAGAGCAAAGTTGGAGAGCACCTTCAGAAACCCCCCTGCCATTTATTTGCGATAGAGAAAGCCTCACGTGTATCTTTTTTTCCGACACCAAAGAAAGGCCGCTAAATACAAAAAAATATCACGTGACTAGCGCATCCGCGCGCCACGATTGTGCTGCTCCCTATCCTGGCTTGAGTGAACGAAATCAGCTGCTGACATGGCGCGACGACACCATTGCTCCGGCAGGCCGATATGACGACGGTGGTTGCACCGTCGCGCTTGCAGACTAGCTCGCGCGGGCGTCGCAACCACCGTCGACATATCGGCCTGCAGGAGCAAAGGGGTCGTCGCGCCAAGCCAGCAGCTCATTTCGTTCACTCAAGCCAGGATAGGAAGCAGCACAATCGTGGCGCGCGGATGCGCTAGTCATGTCATTTTTTTTGTATTTCGTGGGTTTTTTGAAGCTCGGAAAAAAGATACACGCGAGGCTTTCGTTATCGCAAATAAATGCAAAGGGGATTTCTGTAGGTGCTCTTCAACTTTGCTATTCAAATCTGCTGTCTAAAGCAAATAGTTACGCATTAAAAATTATCTTAATTGCTAAACAATTAATTGCAAAACAAAAATTGCCTATGATGCGCAAGCCGGCTGGTAGGTGTAAGTGGTTTCCCTGGCCTACCTCAAATATCTTATTTTTTAAACCGTGGCTAAATTTAGCCTGGACACCCTGTATAACTAAAGCATAAAGGAAGTTTCTCATACTTAACTCAAGGCTTTAAAAAAATGCGGTATGACAATGGTACGCGGAATCAGCTACATATTGTTAGCGTTGTGTAGTGCAAAAGGGCTATTTATAAATTCAGCCTAATTTGTTAATTTATGTTTATTAATTCTGGAATCGAAAAGTTCCATGTAGGACAAAGCGCGTTCCGTTCAGTGCTAGAAACAGATGGTCGACTTCGTTTTTAGCGACGGGCCTGAAGCGTGGTCATTATTGCCGCCTTTTAAAGAAAGCGTGAGAAATGTGAGAAAGAAAAAAGACAGCCGTAGTTGCTCCCTAGCTCGGTCAGCTTTTCCAACCGTGTTATGAACCAATGAGCGTATGCCCGCCGCTCTCTGTGGCAGGACGCACAAAGATAGAAGAAAAAGGGAGTTATCTTGAAAGACCTCACTTCACCGCTTTCACTTTTTTTCTATGTGGTGACTGAATAGATACTTTGCCTCACTTGCGTTTCGCCTTATAACTTATCTCAGACGACGACGCCCACATTCCGTGTCCCGCATGAAGGCGCTGGCGGGCTTTCAGGGCAATGTGTCAGTCGTTCGTACTGTAACCAGTTGAGCACGATTTCGTGCACCATGAACAACCAGCTAGCCCGCATTTTTGGCTTCTTGTATGACAGCTGCGTTGGCCGCTCACTCCCACACCGTCAGCGCGCACGCTTCATTCGTTCGAAGCATGGTTCGGGGCGCTACAATAGGGTAGCGCAAGGGAGCAATCAGGTGTTCTTTTCTTATTTATTGCGGGTTTTCTTTACAGCAGACTTCATTTAAGGTGGACATGAAGGGACCTGAAAATTTGTGCGTCGTAGCAGAAGTTCGTCTTAACAAAAGTGCCCTTAAAAAAATGCGAGCAAATTAGTTGCACTCTGCTAGGTGTGGGGCTTCTATCCCGTAGCAGGCCAATGGTGTTGGGGGATTACGCGTCGATCCCACCGCTGCCACCAGTTGTTAAGTGTGGGGCTTCTATCCCGTAGCAGGCCACCGGTGTTGGGGGATTACGCGTTGATCCTACCGCTGCCACCAGTTGTTAGGTGCGGGCCCCTGGTTCACCTGTGCCGTCTCTCGCCAAGGTCGGTGTCCCCGGGTTCCGGATCGGGAGACTGCTGTTCTGGGGTGATGAAGAGATGAGAGGGTCTTCGAGGTGGAGAAGAGACTGAAAGGGTTTATTTACATTTTTACACAGTTCGAAAGAGTAAATCGGGAGCTGGCAGATCACACGCCAGATCGCTGCTTAAATAGGGTCCGCTGTCCCCAGGTCCCTAGTTGGGGAATTTAGTTCATTAAAAATGCGTCGAATCACTGTGATGTAGATCACGTGTCCAGTCTTTAGGCTCCGCCTTCCAGGACGCCCCCAACAACACTCTTGCCACTTCTGGCAGAATATGGTCCGCGCTGTCCAGGCAACAGTGATGAATAGCCCGAAGGGGGTCCCATGGAAGCGTCGAAGGTCAGTCACCTGCACTCCACAGCGGTAGCGTCGGAACTAAAGGTTGCCACAGCAGTTTGCAGAAGGTTCCACATATAGGGAAAGGCACTTGGTCTAAGACGAGGTTGTTTTCGAAGCACGAGGATTTCGGCGTCGTTGGCTTAGTCAAACACGGCCGCATTTGCCACGGTTCATTTACAGCCCCGCCGCTCGCCGGCTCCCCCGCCGTCCCCTCCGGGAGAAAGATGTCCCGGGTGGGTCTGGCGTTTAGAACAAACGACAGGTTCACCAAAGCCGTTCTAAGGCAGCGGACGGCCGTTTCACCCCGTAAACAGAAAGGGGGGGGGGAAGGGGGGGGGGAGGTCCCTTGTAGACGCCATCACCTGCATTCGTGGCGCCGCAACCCCGTCGACGGCTCTTTGAAGCTTCTGTCGATTGATGACTCCCAGTGGCTTGAATATTCGTGGCATGTTGGTGTCTCCAAACGTAACAGCTCCTCCGCGGCCAGGACAATCTCGATCGGCCAGTGGTCACAATCACTGGTCGAGGAGAGATGGGAGTTGTAGCTTGGGAGGCCCTTCTTGATCTTCTCTGTGAGCACAGAACAGAGTCGTAAACCTCGTACAACAGAGGAATTAGTGAAACCAGCCACTCAACATAGCGCCACTCCCCAGGCAGTGCCCAAAATTCACCCGAGAGCCGCCAGGCTGTTATGCAAAACTACTTCATTGTCGACATGAACGTAAGCACAAAATTTTGTAGCTGACAGCAATAGTCTCGGTTACTAAGATCAGCTTCCATGTCTGCCAAATTCGCTGCCAAGGCCCGATTCGCCGTACACGACTTGAAGAGGGGTGGCAAATTTGGAAACAAAACTAGAATAAACAAACAAATTGGCGCCTCAATTGTGCCCGAATTTAGGGTCAAGAGAGCGTCCGCGTCTCATCTGATGTCGCCAAAGACAGACTGCCAAGTTGTACAATACGCGGTGGCGTGTCAAAGCCTACAAATTTTTGATTAGAAACTCTATTCCTTATCAATCAAAGCTTTGATCCCTTTATAAAACCAGAATACCGATAGAATGCTTAAAATTTGGCCCATGCTCAAATTAATGCACTGGCTCTTTTCAAAGAAGCTTGACGCTCGAGTCTAATAATCAACTGTTCGAGTTGAACTCAGAAAGACGCGACTGCGCATCGCAATCCTTACTCCTTCCCGTACTGGCGAGAGACTTCTCCTTAACTCAATGAGTCAGTCATGCGCCTCGTCACCATCACTTGTACAGAAAGCTGCTACAGCTGTTCTCCGCAGAATTCTGTAGCCTCACTTCGTTCGCTTACTCTTTGAATACCAAAATCGGCTAGCTAACCAAGCGCCGCTAAACACAGGTGCTCAAATGGGCACAAATACACGTACTTTCATTGCCTCTGCAATGCGTTAGCTATACTGTCGCGAATGAGACAAACGTTTACCTAAGTATGGCCCCCAACAAAACTTGTCGTCTGGTATCTGCTAAAGATTCAAAGCGAAACGTGTGCTAAAAATTCAAACACAAAGAAATTTGCTTACTCAGAACGGTTCTACATAAGCAAACAGCTCATCGTCTAGTCGGGAACTGTCTTCGCGAAACTCCTGTGAGTGCCTTTATCACTCGGTATCATCCCAAACTGACACACATCCTTTCTAACTCAATGACACAATCACCTTTAAGTTTTACGAAAACAGTAACACTTGATCAAATCCAAATTTTTAGCCAAATACAAAGTAGCATTTCCTTCCCCGATTTTACCCGCACACAAACGAAGGAGGAATAATAATAGAAAAAAGCAGCTACTTCGGATGCCTACGCGGGGTGAAACATGGCTCACCACCCCCGCGTCGAAAGAATTAGACTCTCAGCCGCGCCCGCCGGGGTCGCGCTCTGACTGATTGTACTAGGGAGCCTACATACATGCCGCCGCCGCCTGGCTTAGGGTGGTGACATCTCTCCCAGTGTTGCCGAAAACGGCCGCTAAACATGACGGGCAGCCATGTTGTTCCCCTTGAAGAGAGCATCCCCGGCTTTCAGTGGCGTGGTCGCTGGGGCGATCTACAACATTAGTTTATATTCTAGTTTATCGGCGTTTCTTTCGAAGTTAGTACCAACAGATGACGCCGTTCCGACGACATAGAGCAGTTCTCAGCGACGGTGCATTACACTCCGAACGGGTCTCTCCTCTGCGCGCGTCATCGCGCCAAAAGGCAGCGCTTATCAATACGTAAAAAGGGTTCCTCCTCACGATGAGCACTAACCGAGCTTAGGTGTTGGGCGTTCAGAATTTAATGTTATGACGGTAATCAAAAGATTACGCAGGCCCACTTTTTAATGCTTATCAATTACTTGGTTCATGCGCGGCCTGTACAGAATGTGGCCGTAGTGGCTGTGTAGCTTATGTCGGGCATAATCGCCGCAAGTGTTCTATCGTTGGATAGCTTATGTCGAGTATAATTGCACCGGACTAATTGTAGGTCTCAATTAATTACCGGTAATTAGTTAATTGGAATGTAATTGAAATTTACGCTACATCACTAAGTCGCTGGATAGCTTATGTTGAGTACAATTGCACTGAACTAATCTTGTCTTACCGACCATTAATTAGATAACCGTGATTAAAAATCAATCGTTATGCTCCATCATCAAGCTATATATCGTTGGATAGCTTATGTCGAGTATAATTTCACCGGAGTAATCGCAGGTCTTAATTACCATTAATTAGTTATTTGATTTAAAATTGAACCTAATGCTATAGCATCGTCATATATCGTTGAAAGGTCTCGATGAGTAGAATCGAAAATGGAACGGTAAACCGAGCTAACGCTGGTCTATGTAGGTTCAAAATAAAACCACGCAACAGAAGCAAAACAGTAGCACCTAATGCTTATGCATTCACAGCACGGGAAGAGACTTAAGTGCCCCAGTAGTTCTATTACCGACATCACAATGGCATTTGCGTGTGCAATGTACCATTAGTTTGTGCATTTTGCTCTTCTGTGAGCTATTACACATGCTCTACGCAATGAGCTATGCAACCCCATACTAGCACACTGTAGCTTCAGCAAAAGGTATAAACATACTTAAAAAAATTTAGGGAATCTTGAGGCTGATGTTAACAAATTAAGATCGAGTGTTGTAAGCATCTTAGTTTTGTACAGATTGCCATTGAGTTAACATTAAAGCAGTGCTTCATTTCACATTGCCTACCATTTTTCCACGTGTGCTGAGAAACTAACTTACACAGGGTGTTCAGTAGGAGGCTCAAATGTTCAGAGTGTAACCTGAGACTTGCTGGAATGGAATCAGAGAAAGAGGAGCAATACAAACAATGGGACAAGTGAGAAAACCTAAAATCAAGAAACCAAATGACATTTTCAGACGCCTTCGTGTAAAAATTCAAGAAGCTTCTTTTATTGCCGACACACTTCTGGCAACTGTCAATTAAAGGGGAGGTGCTCATATTCTTTCTCAAGCAAACTGACAGAATATATAAGCATCCGCAGCCAGCTAAAGTGCATATAAAATTACATTCTTCCATTATCAGCATCTGTGAAACCAGTGAAATTTTTGTACACATATCAGTCACTCCTGTAAAACATATCTGGTGCGCACACTAATGGTGTAATTGCAAACAGGCTTATTATTTTTAAACATTGACCGAAGTAAAGCAGCTTCGTTGCTCAATGAACACTTCTACATAAAACAAAATATACTGATAGCCATGAACAAATTGCATGAGTGCAGTACAGAGGACACAATAAATGGGCTAAATTAGCAGGACTAGTAATGCAAACAACCCAAATGATAATGAGAAACACCACGGCAACTCTGTGGGAGCGTATGTTTTACAGCCCCTAAATAATGCAAGGCATGGTAGTGATGCTCCAGCCACAAAAATAAGACTGTTACGCACTTCACAAAAGACTTGAAACAGTGGTTTACACATTTGCATCTAGTTCAAACACTTGCTCCTAAAAACTTCACCTTTGATGAACACACTAGTGGCACGCACTGTAAATCAGTTTGCTATTTCCAAATGCTGACTGAAGCAAAGCAGCTTCATTGGTTAGTGCACACAATTTGCAAGCAACAGCTTGCTACAGAGAGGTGACATAAAAATATGCTGAAAGACGTGAACAATTTACAGGCGAGCAAAGTACACACGACATACACAGTGAAAGTGTCAGAGTGCTATATTCGGGTACAACCCAAGGAAGTAGTGGCAGATGCCCCCCGACCGTTTCCCTCCAGCCAATAGCGGTGACCGATTTTCATGACAACGCGGTCAATCCGATTAAGCCACGGTTAACTGCCGTTCATCTGCCACTCCCAGCGATGCAACTTCCCAGCATTAAACATGGTGTCATGAAAATCGGTTGGCGCCATTGGCTGGATAGAATTCTTTGAGGACATCTCCCCTATTTTCTTGAGTTGTGTCAAACTATAGAAAAACAACGAAAGCAAGGCCAAATCATTAACTAGCTGACTGCAAGCATCTAAGCATATGATGTTACCATCCTTCTCAGAGTTCAGACCAGGTTTGTTGCGGCACATGTTTTGCTAGACATTCCATCCACCCTCTGTGCATGCTGCTGTCGTAGATGGATCCTCAGTCTTGTCCTCACATATTTTGTCAGGTGGACCTTCCCTGCCTGAGCATGATGTGTTTCACAGCAACCTAAGTTCAACTTGACAGCCTTGCACAGGGCATTCAGAATGCTAGCAAATGGGGTTTTGAGCACCATGATTTCCTTCATATCTGCAAAAGTCTTAAACTGCTCCTCACATTCTATAAGGACATTAATCACTGCTTGCGTTGGATAAATGAGGTTCTCAGAATTTTTCACGTACTCTTTAAGCTTAATAAGATTGCTATACTGATTTGTAGCATCTCCAACAAGGGCATTTTTGCAGTCACTACAGTTACCAATGGACTTCATGACAGACTTGACCAGGAATCCTCCTAGATAAGCAAGAATGTCACATTCTGCTTCTGTGAGAGCACACAGAAACAGGTTTTCTAGCTCTTCAGGCTCTTGGTTTTGTCCTTCATGTCTCTGGATAGTTGGGTCAAGGAGGTCAGCTAGATGCAAGCTGTCATCAACCTCGTAGCTAGAATTTGTAGGTGTGTGCATGAACTGTCCAACACAAATCAGCTTCAGTGCACACTTAACGTCGTATGCACTAGGGACCGGCTTCTTGTTTTTGTTGTGGCGACTGTGACTTCTTTACAAGACTGCGCAGTTTTCTCTTTGTTTGCTCGTGAAGCCTCTGTAGGTTTCTGTACTTTTGGGCCAAGTCCTTATTTCTCTTTCTCAGCTCAGCATTCTGTCTTTGAAGAGACAAGTCAGTTGAAGCCGTACTTGAACCAAGTGTGAATGCAGCTTGAGGTATTTCTTTACTTGATCGCTCATTACTATGCTGTGACCTTTCAGCGCTTAAGGATTCGGCCTCCATGGGTGAAGCTGCGGGCAGAGGAAGTCGACTTGCATCAGTGGAATCTTCCCCACTGGCTTTATCTGTTCTCAGAAAGGAATGGGCAACGCTGTCTGCATAGATAACAGTGTCGACAGCTTTGGGCGGCAGCAAGGTGGTCGTTAAAGGTAGATCATACCCTGGTACCTGAGCACATTGTAGTGGACTGACAGTGTCCTGGGAACTCATGCTGTCACTCACAGCCGAGTCTTGTGTTTGTTCGGCTGTTGATGCGAAGACAGGCTCTAGAGCAGCACTACAACATGGTTCATTTCCAGTGGGTTCAAGTACTGGGCTTTGCGTTGGCGTGGCCGGACGAAAGCAAGACCACTTCTTCGGAGGCTTCTGGTGTTTCGGGATGGCTGAAATAAAAAATTCAGTCAATAGGGTAGCACTACACTCAAGAACTGCAGAAATTCTGCATTTACAGAAGAGCAACCTAGTACCTGCATAAAACTTCCAAATAAACTTCAGGAGTAGTAATATCAGTTGGGTTTTAAGATCCCAAAGCTGTACTGGGGGGCTTTAGATTTCTTACCGCCAGTGCATATTTAACAGCGTCGGAAAGCATGCTACGACTGGCAATGATTCAGTCGTGCAAAATTGTGCTCAACAGCATGTTGTGTTAGCAGCTGAGGTACCATTGATGCAACTAGAATTACTAATCGTCCTGAATTTTGCCATTTTAGCTTCTGTGCCAGGTGACATAGAACAAACGAGACAGCACAGAATGCAGTCTGGTACAGGATATTTGTTTGATTCTAGACGCCCCCTTTCTCGCAGGCGTCGGGTGAATTATAAAGAAAAAACGATGCTATACAAAGTATAAACACACTATAGGTGGCCTTGTGCTCTTTGAATACAAGGCTATATCTGTGTGTTACGTTTTGGATCTTAGTATCATATATATGAGTGCATGTAATGTGTAGAGAAGATAAACAGTGTCCCTTAGAGAAGCAGTGGGTGTTCAAGAAAAGCAAATATAGTAGGGGTAGGCAGAGAGTTAGGTGGCAAAAGTTTTGTTTAGTGCCATACTTTATACCTTTATGGCTTACACGGAAGATTTCAATTGTCATTCATTCATTTTTTTTTCAATCTACAGTGAAAAATGAGCCAGAGGTAATGCAGAAGCCGTTAAAACACGGCTTAAGGTGATTTTATGTTTGAAGGTGCTGTTCGAATGCATGAACCTACAATAACGTGCAATGCTGATGGTGATGGGGATGAACCTTTCTTTGCAGCCTTCTAAAAGCAGATGAGCGCACATTTTTGAGCTTGCACAAAGCAACCACAGCACTACCGTATACGTGTAGACAAATTTCTTTGCAAACATTTCATATGAATGAGGCAGAGTTGTATTTAAGAGATGGATCAAAATTAGAAGCTTACCTCGATAAGTAAAAAGTGTGGGAACCGCATCTGGCCTTAGCTTCTTTAAGCCATCCTGTCTGTTTTGCTCGAAACTTGTTTCTTCAAAATGTGCCTGAAATGAATGGCAGCAAGTACTTCATAAGAATCAAGAAGTATATTCATACCTGCACATAACTGTGACAAATGCCGCAAACCGGAACATGACTAGCGTTACAACTACAGAGCTCTTTCTACCTGCTGTAATGTTTTCACATGCAGTCTTTTACCAGGCTATAGTGCCAAGCTAAAAAAACTGGATAAAGGCTTCCTTAAGACTTCATATGCATGCCAGTAACCGGGCATATACAAAATGTGTTCTTTTAGTCTAATCTTGGGTTTCCAATCTTTTTCTACCGAATAGCGTCGTACAGCAGAACGGTGCCTAGATAGCCAGACCTGACTGAAAATAAGTTCCTCCGACCACAGCGCTCACGAAACAGCGAACGCGTACAATGTCAGAGAGATGTAGAAATTTATTTTCACTACCTCAGTCATGTTCTCTGACATGAGTCTTGGCGCATGTATTACAGCGCAAACAAGGAAGCGGGTGCCAATATATCGTGAGTGCACTCGCGTGAGAATTACAGTCAGCGAGGGCGAATGCGGACCGTTGCTTCTCGCCCTTGGTGCTCGAGACACGCCGCCAGCGCATCTAAAAACTAACGAGAAGATTGCACCCACGCCCGCAATGCGTAGCCTGTTATCAAACCCACGCCGCGCAAGCCGTTCGAGGCGGCCGTGGTTTAATTATCGTAAACGTGAAGCACAGTACACCAAACATGGCAAGCGAGCAGGTAACAAAAGAGAAAAAGGTACGGTACTCACAGAACATATGCGAGAAGCAGCAGTGGGTTCCCAGCAGTCTCGCTTTACTTGTGCCAGCCAACGTTTTCTTCGGTTGGAGTCAGCCGGGAAACGAAACATCCGTGTGCCCTTCCTGCAGTGGTTCGAGCACTGCAGAACGCAACACCCGGGCATTGCTGCTGCGTAAGCTTCCTGGCGCACTTAGTGCAACAACCGACAACATATGACTGCCCCAATCAACGATGAACGGCGATGAAGACGCAACTGCTGCAGCAGCTAATGCGCGCCTATGCACGGCGGGGAACAAGATGGCGCGGCGTCTTCCCGTAACCATGACAACACACGCGCTGGCAACATGGGTCTTAGCGGGAGGCGGCATGTGCTGTGTCAAAGGAAGTCACCACCCTAAGCCGGGAGGGGGCGCGACATGTAGGCTCCCTAGATTGTACTGATGTCAACTCGTGACAAAGGGCAACTGAAAAAGGACATCCCTGATTGCTACTGTCATCTCCATGGCCCCTCGACGCGCTCAAAAGGCCCTGGTAGCCCATGCAGTGCCGATAACTGATTCCGGGCGACGGACAGCGACAGGAGCGAGAAGCTTCTCTCTGTTCTCGCCCCACGCAAGCCCGTCTACCCTTTCGCCCTGCGCGCTTCCTCGAATACAGTGCGGAAAGTGCAGGACCCATCCTTCTCAAGTGTGGGCGCCGAACACACCTGCATGGGTGGTCTCCGTTGGTCGACCCCTGAGCTCGCATGCGCCGGGTGTCCCGCAACCTAGCGCCCTCTGATCTTTCCTGCCGCTTTGCCTCTTTCTTTACCGCCTTTCTGTCAGGTCGGGGTTGTCTATAGTCGGGTACAACATAAGAAGGCAGCGGCATTTGCCCCTAAAAGGCGGATGCACACGAGCCTCCGCCAATAGGCGCGCACTTCAGGTGGCGTCATGAGCCGGACGGCCGGTGACCCCGCCGACGGAGAACATGCCTAACATGGCCGCCCTCGCTTCGAACTGGGCCGAGTCGCGTCACCTGTGTGCGTCTCCCTTCGTCAGAGTGAATTCGAATTGTTTATGGGCGTCTGTCATGTCGGAAATAATATTGCAAGCTTACGATGCACAACTTGTGCCGCGTGCGTTTGTTCTGAGCCGTGAGGCGACGAAAAAAGGTTACAGCGAACATCGGTGACTGCACTGCGCTTCGTCTGGAAACAGGATCCCGCAGCGGCACACCGCTGCAAACAAACATCGTGCGTGTTTGTTCTATGGTGTTTTGTTTTGCTCCTAAGTGAAGTTACGACGAGGAGAATTTGCCAAAGTCTGGTACCTACTGTGAGCGGCGGGTGTGTTACTGTACTGTGCCCCTGCGTTTCACGTCGGACGTGGCGAAGTGATGGAGCAAAACCATTCTCAGGATAAATGAGAAAAGCGTGCGCGGATGAAACCAACCTACGAGTTCCTCAACCGAAAAGATTTGCGGAAGCAACCTCCAACGCAAAGATTTGTTGCTGCCAGCTCAGCGCGCAATCGATCGATCGTTGGCAGCAGTATGATAAGATAGCCGAGCGTCTAGCAGGGCGTCGTTAGAGTGTTGTTCGGCCCTTGATTGATCACTTTCCACCAATGCTAACAATCAGTGACTAACACGCGCTGCTTGAGCGAATGTCATTGGATTATTAACGGCCAGGCGTGTGGGAGCAGTGTTTGTTTCCTTAATGTCAGCCTTAGTACTAATATAAAATTATGACCGATACACTGGTGCCGTCACAAGAGAGCTTGGCATGAATTCGCGTCTCTGTATGGCTTAGAATTCTTCACTCACTGCACGCGCTAGCTGTAGAATGCATGCTGTGACACAATCGCACATCAGTTGTGCTGCCAGCGCTCGACTTGCTTTCCCACAACACAGCTTCGCGCTGCTTTTCGATTGTTATGATATGTTGCTACTAAACCAATTCCAAGACAGTCAAGGCAACACAGCAATTATGTACATCAAATAAAAGTACGACAAAGTAGGCACAGCTGCTTGTGAACTGACTCCTAATACCTCTACTCGCGTCTGCATTAAATGTGCGTGCATGTGTTCTTGCGTGTTTGCTTATATTTGTTATTTTCCTCTTTTTTTGCATTTTAGATCTTAGTTTTCGCGCTCGCGTTTGTGTGCATGTGTGTGAATATGTGAGTGCTTCTGTGCGTGTATGTGTTTATTATTCCTATTTGTGTCCTTTTATTTTTGTGTTTGTTCTTGTAAGCATGCCGCATCCACCTCTTCCTTTACAATTTCATTAACTCGTCTCATTCAAAGCACCAAGTCCTGTGAATAGCAGGGCTGGCCTCTTCGATGTCATTAAATCCTTACATTCTTGTCTACCCTGCCTCCTCAGTCTGCCATCTTGCTGTGTTTTCTCCTACTATTCTGACCTTGCTTCTTGTCCTGTTGTCGCAACGTGATTAACCAACTTGCACTAAAGAAACTTCTATCAGCTGTGACGACAGAAACATTGACCGATACAAAATGTTAAAAGCATCACGTGGCTTGCGCACTAACTTCGTCTCTTACCCCTGTTAATGTGTTTATGCATCAGTGCATACGGCAGCTCGCCAGGAGTGCACATGAAAGGGTGCCATATTGTGCAACAGCATCTTGCGATGTTGTTGCATTCAGTCTTAATAAATAGATGGTTTCGCTGCCCGTCACATGTGGGGGTACACATAACATTGTGCAGTGGATTATCATTTCCTGTCTTGACGCTTTCATCATTACAAATGCAGTTTTCTAGTGAATGGAGTCCAGCAAAGCAGTGCTGTGCGAGCTTTTTCAGCTTTCACCATTTATTACCTCACCAATATCACTGTCTGAATCTGGCCGTCATTTTGCCTACGGCTTGTAATGAACAAAGTGACTCACTAAAACACGTTCAACCTTGCTGAGCATTTTTCCGGTACGTAAATATGACAAAAAAAATGCTAGCAAAGGTATTCACGTTAATAATTGTGCTTGCATTCGCGTTAATGCCAGAGTCAGATAAATGAATTAAATATTGGCTATGACAAGGCTGCGCTTTTCAATCCATACTCCTAACACAGCCATAAAGCGTGCTCTGACTACTGTTATTTCAACATGGGGCCCGACAACCTCGACGATGGCTGCCTGAATGAGCATTTTGGGCCTCAATAAGCTAATGATGCTTTATATTTATTCTCTTATTCTCATTACTTGTGTGAGCCGGATAACCAAAATAAACAATGCAACCACATGAATGTGCTTTGGCGTGCAAGCTGCTAACAGTGGCTGTCAGTTTCGTGTTGACTACTGGTATCGCAGCTGCACTGGCTATGACATGACTGCGATTTTCAGTGCATACTGCTAACAGAGCCATAAAGCGTGCTCTGACTACTGTTATTTCAACATGGGGCCCGTCAAACTCGACGATGGCTGCCTGAATGAGCATTTTGGGCCGCAATAAGCTAATGATGCTTTATATTCATTCTCTTATTCTTATTACTTGTGTGATCCAGATAACCAAAATAAACAATGCAACCACATGAATGTGCTTTGGCGTGCAAGCTGCTAACAGTGGCTGTTAGTTTCGTGTTGACTACTGGTATCGCAGCAGCACTGGCTATGACATGACTGCGATTTCCAGTGCAGACTGCTAACAGAGCTATAAAGCGTGCCTTGAATACTGTTATTTCAACATGGGGCCCGTCAAACTAGATGGTGGCTGCCTGAATGAGCATTTTGAGCCTGCCAAAGATAATCAGAGTTAACAGTTGTGTTTCAATTCAGATATACCAGGATTTAAACATGTTTCTATGCCACTTCTTAAATCGAGCACAATGTGTGCTGGACGTTGCTTATCAGAATTGAGCTTCTATTATAAGGAATACGACATAAATGGAACTGCTTATTTATTTCAGAGGTCACATAATGGATGGTCGTCTGTTGCGAACCAACGGGAAAAATTTTGGTAGCCCTAATAAAGGCTGTTCTTTCGTTAAAAGAAGCCGTTATGCTTCGTCGGGTGGCTCAATGCCAGACAGCTCGCAGTCGGAGTCGCTTTCTTCAGTGTGATCTTCACCCAGCTGGATGATGATGGGTTGAATGTGCTCACTCCCAGACTTGTCAAGTCTGAACTTTGCCTCCAAGTCCATCACGTGCTGAATGCTCTTCGCCCAGTCTTCCGCCGCTATGTGCTTGATTGTCTCCCTCAAGATGGCGTCGACCGTGGACAGCTTGAAGTCTCTGTTGTCCGCAGCGATGCCATTTTTGACCTTGGTCCACACAAGCTCAATGGGATTAAATTCGCAGTGGTACGGCGGGAGCCTGAGTACAATGCAACCGGCGCTTACAGCTGCATTGTCTACGATGTAGCTTAGAAAGCGTGACTTTACAGATGCCACCAGCTCAAGCAGCTGCTTCTTTATCACCCTTTCAGCGTAGGTGATCTTCTTGCTTGTGAGCCACTCCTGTATCTTCTCCTTCTTCCAGGCCGTGGTTGGCAATTTCTCTTCTCGCCGGCTATGGTAAGGTGCATTGTCTGAAACAATGACGCTACCAGCTGGCAACTTCTACAGAACGCCATTAAACCAGCCCTCAAAGCGAATGCCGTCCATTTCCTCGTGGTAGTCGCCTGTCTTTTGGCCTTGGAACACATCCAAGCAGCCGTCGACGAAGCCATCCTCGCTACCGATGTGCGTGACGATCAGGCGCTGACCTTTCCCAGAAGGTTGTTTTAGACCCGTCGTTAGGCCATTTGCTCGAGCGAACAGGCGTCCGCGCTTCTGCACCACGGTGTCTGTCCACACGATCGACCGAGTGTGTCCTGCCGTCACCCATGTCTCGTCCAGGTAGAAGATCTTTCGGCCTTCCGCTCGGTAGCGCTCCACGTCACGGAGGTAGCGATTCCGCCAATCGGTGATGTCACCCCGGTCGATAAGCAGCGAGTTGCGGCTTCTCTTTTCGTGCTTGAAGCCGATCTCGGCAAGCAGGCGACGCACAGTACACCGCCTTAGTGATGGGAGTTCCATACGTTCTGAGAACTCAGTAGTGATCTTCTCGACCGTCGGTATCTCGTTGCGGCGAAAGAAATCGTGCACACATGACCTCAGCGCGCACAACGTGAAGCTGTCAAACTTCGCGCTATGTCTTCTCTTCTCCGGATTGCGTGGGCGCTTTCTGGATGGCGTCGTCAGTTTGCCACCCGAAAAAATGCGAAGCTTTAACTTCCTTCCTCACCCTGAACACAGTCCTTTCGCTGACACCGAACATGTCAGCGACAAACTTGCTCGTCTCCTCTACGCTGCGTTCAGGCTCCCTGTTACGCCAAAACATGTAGCAGTGGAAGATCATGTTGCGTGAATCGCTGTTCAGGATGCGGCCGCTCTTGCTCTTGCCGAGGCTCCTTGGTGGTGTGATCATCGATGCGACACAAGGCTCGTTCGGAAACAAAGGCTCGCGTTCCGATGTCACCTCGCTGGGCTCCATGGCGGAAAAGAGGTACGGAATGCCGTGCGCGAACGTGCGTGAACTCACGAGATTGTAGGTTCGCAACCGCAAAAAAAGAAACAAGTAGCAATTAAAAAATAAGGCTCAAACATTAAAAAATAAGGCTGTGAAAACACACAAAAAGTACATATGAATCCTATGCTATTGAGCCAGACTATTTTGTAATTACATGTCCGGTGCCGTCGATCTCGCTCCGTAGCAGACGACGCACAGCGTTGTAGAAGACACGGAGTTACTTTTCTCTCGCGATCCGGCATGTGCTGCAGCATTTTCATCATGATAGTTTTACTAAACCACTCATCAAGATACACAAACCTTATTTATACCGAAAAATAAGCGTTTTAGAAGCTGTCACATTTTTTTGAGCGGGACTATTTCTTTAGTCGCGGAGGCAATTGGCTGCTGCGCTTCGGTCATCTGGGCGGGGCCTCTCCTGTCTTCTAAAGTTGTACCCGACTATAGGTCTTAACGCTGGCCGATGCTCTTTCAAGAACCTCACTCCTGTTCTGCTTGGTAGACGCGTTTTTCTCTTTCTGTTACTGCGGTCACCTTTAGAAGCACCTGCGCGTGCCGACTGACCACACTGTAAAAAAAAAATGCTCCGCAGTACAGAGAAACCCGCTGGTAATGCGTTGCCGGAGGGTTTTCCGCAACATGAGGTACGGACTAAATATCAGAAACAGAGACTCCGTATGACGACTGTCACATTCTTGGTAACGTAAAGTTACGCCATGCTATGCACGAGACCGAAATCGTTTTTTCACAATGAATGCTTATGTTTTGTTCTTATTGAAGTTTCCGCAATGTGTATGCACACGTCCTCCGTTCTCTCAGAAGTCATTTCATCTAGAGCGGAAATTATCTGTATTGTAATTATGTACTTTCTGTAGTACATGAACATGCGTCTTCGTATAGCTTCTGCCCACAATGTTCACTGCAGATATAGCCGTCCAGGTGCCGAAGAAATAAGTATTATGTACAAGGCTTTCCTTTACGCATATTATGTAGTGCATACGTACAAAGAATGCAGCTTAGAATGAAAGAGTGGTAAGTGTTTGGGTGAGTACAAGTACATACGTTTTATTTTCATGGCAAACTACACACATTGTACATCTGCACATTGCTGTCGGATCCATCTGAAAAGCATAAAAAAAATCCTCATTTAGTGGTCACACAACACCAAATATAAATTTCACTAATACATTTCAACCATCCGCTATTGAACAATCGGCTTTCGTAGAAGCTTTCAAAAGCCATTCACCGAGAACCAACCCGTTATAATTTATTACCCAAAATTCATTTCTCATAACAGTAAACAGTAAAAACCACAGGTCCAGAAAGAAGCAGACAAAATGCGCTTTCCCGGGCAGCACTGTGCGCATGAAAGTCTTTACAGTTGCTTATCATTTTGTGCAAATAGAAAGTAGCTCAGGATGGGGGCCAGATGCAATTCAATGCAGGTGCCTTTCTGTACATAGTACTAAATGCACAACTTAGCGAGCAAGGAACATTGGTAACATATGAAAAAGGTGGGAGACGCTTGCCGAATTTATCGTCCATCCAATTTGTTATAGGCAAGACAAGACGAAGCGAAAGTCCCACACTCAGTTTATATCCAGTTCCCGGGCATGCCCGTTGCGGCAGATTATGACGCTTTTTATTATGACACAAACTTGGAATACGGCCCCAGAAAGCACACTTCCCCAAAACCGCATGTTTTCACTAATAGCTTCCATTATCTCAGCATATGCAAGAAAATGTACTAATATCTGATGTCAGTGAAAATGCAGTCACACGTACCGGAAGCAGCTCACTAAGGCATTCCAATATCTCTGAAGTGTGCCTCACAAGGAACGGATGCTCAAGTTTCAAAAAAGGGCTCTTGGCAGAAATTTAACCAAAGGCCGTTGCCATGTGAACCTTTTCAAAATGATGACCCAGAAAGACGAAGTGTCCTCATGTGTCTGATGCAAAAGAAGGATGAAGGCATGAGTCTTTCTGCTTTTTGAACAGCTGTGATAAGTTTTTTACTGGTACTGCTTGGTGAAGCTTCAGTCTCCTTCTTGACATTTTGTGAAATAATTATATATCTGCGAAAGATCTCGCTAGCAAACATTTTGGCACTAATGGAGAAGCAAAAAGACCCATGTCCTAGGCCTTTTTTTGTGACACTAAAGGAAGGCTTGCCTTTTAGAGTCATTGATTACGAAGAGGTCCATGTGGCAACAAACTTTGAGAGAATTCCTTCAAGGGCTCTTTGTTCTCATGAGGTGCCCTGTAGATATATCACAACACCTCAGTGAGCTGTTACCAGCCCTGTGAGTTCACTGTCACTTGACATCAAGGGTATGTACTTTCCCTCGCCACATGCAGCAATGATGTATATGTCAAGAGAAAGCATAAAAGATTTCTAAGTGCAATTCCAGATTGCTTGCGGAGGAAAGCACAAGAGTGGCCATGCTCAGCTGTTACCTTTGCTTCTTGCTCGAGTTCTACAGTGAGTACTACGTAATGACAGGTGTCTGCATCAACTCATATTTAACACCCGTCCTGTGCGACCTCCATCTTGCACTACATGACAGGCAACTTTATAACACCCTTCATGCAAAGAGTGTCATCAGGGTCGGTGTGTTCAGTCAGTTTCCTGGTCCTGTGGTTTGTGCTGTGTTTTCTACTCTTAAATTATTTACTGCCTTCATTCTCCACTCCATGAAGCCTGAATGTGCTACACTGGGCTGCTCCACGCGTCGTGGAGCAGCCCAGTGGCCATTTTTTTTTCATACGTCGGAGGCACTCAGCTCGAAAGCCATGCTTACTATATTCAGCAGACAAGGGTACATGTGAGACACATCATTAATAACTAATTCTCACAGTGGTATCTGGTGCAAGAATATATAAATACTACTCAATTTTTGCTTAAGTTTTCAGACACACTCTTAAATTAAAAACATAATTTGGCTACATTAGCAGAAGCACAGCAGCAAGGTACTCACCAGTTACCTGAAGCACTGTACGCAAGTTCTCGTGCCATCATGAATACAGCACACTGTCCACGTCTTCATAATGCCATGTCACTCCAGCACTTTGGTAGCAAAATTTTCCTTTAAAAAAAAGTAGTTTTGTTTATGTTAGACTGGTCATATTTAATTTTACTATATACTATGTACTTCTCATTGTACTGCCCCAGACTAAAAAATACCAATGATCACGCTTTGAATTACGTCATATGTGATCACCAAATTATGCGATCACCATTATGTAATCACCAATATGTTCTTAGAAATTCTGATTGAAATAAATCTGACAAAATATTATTTCAGAAAATGTGACACAAGGAAGAAGGACGCTAGCTAGATAACCTGGACGAATGTTTTCGGTTGCATGCAGCCACCGGCACCATTGCACACAAAGTGTACAATAAAGTGGGTTTTACCTTTCCGAATAGAATTTAATGCTGCAAACATTTAAGTAAAAAAATTTCAACCTTCCATTCCGCATAAAGGAAAGAAAATTCCTCTCGTTTTTTCACAAGCCTCTGCAAGTACACAATTCAGTGAATCTACTCTACAAGTACTTGAATCTATCAGCACGAGACAGGGACGAGAAGAGAAACAAAACAGGCACTGACTCGCAACTGAAGTTTATTGAAGTGAACAGAGAGTATACAGAAAAGCCACACGCCACAAACTACACAATTACACATAAGCTACATCACAACATAAGTAAAAGATTGCCCTTAACATTTCTCTCATCTAGACAGTCCAACCCGCTGCATGTTAACGCTATGGGCAGCACACTCACACATTCGTCACCGAGTCATAAGATGTGTCTAGCCTCGATAATTTTCTGGTTAATCTGCTGTGAAAGTAGTGCCAAAATGCATGTTGCCGAAAGGAATGGCTAGCAGCCTTCACATCCCTTGTAATATGCAGATAAGTTACAACCCCTACCAATATCCAAATACCTCTCATGCTCCTGTAGTCTTACATTGATACACATTCCAGTTTCACCAACATAAACCCAACCACATGATAATGGTATGCAATGCATGCAATGGTTGCAAGGCACATATATGTTGCCACGTTTCACTCGACACATGTGCTTTTCCCTAACGAAATTCACAAAATTATTAACAATTTTACAGATTGTAGACAACTTATTAGGGGTCGAACACACCATTTTTACGTCATACCTTCTGGCCACAGTTTTCAAATTTTGCAACAATTTATGTATGTACAGTAACACAGTCAGTCTTTTGGCATCTCACTGGCTGGCCCCAGCCTGATTATGCCAGTCCCTGCGAAGGGGTTTCAGCTTTTAACATGCTAAAGGGAAGAATGGCACAGCATCAAGTAACGAGGAAAGCAGGACAGCACACCCACGCACAAGTGCCAACCCTGGAGCAGATACAAAATCCAAGAGCGCGTGCTTGAAATTCAGCGTTGACAGTCAAGGAAACGAGGAAACACGGATTTGAACGCTAAAGATTGAACGAGCCCGATCGTTGGCTGCCAACGCTGAATGTCAAGTACACGCTCTTAGATTCTGCATCCGCTCCAAGGATGGCACTTGTGCGTGGGTGTGCTCTCCTGTTGTCCTCGTTACTTGATGCTGCGCCATTCTTACCTTTAGCATGTCAGACCAACTTGCCCAATCTTATATGCTCAGCTTTACCAATTTATCGCACGCTTCTGCAATAGCATGGTTGGGAAATCATGCTTTCATTAGCCTTAAAATCTTCTCTTGGAAACCAGTTGTCACGCTGTAAAAGCATGGCTTCACCAATACCGAGCCTAGACTTGACGACGCAATGCTATCTTTCACTAGCTTAGAATCGTTCGACCAACAGTCAAGTAGCTGCTTAACACTCCTGGGTGAATATCGCTAGCACACATGGCGTGTGCAGAACATCAAGGTAAGGTTCAGAAACCGCAGCTCTTTTTGTTGGGACATTTTCTCCAAGGTAAACTTAAGACAAAGGCCTTGCTCCTTAAACAAGTTCACAATATGTGCAGGTCCCACACTATCACAACCTTTGTAAAAGACCAGAAAATCATAGACGTAGCGAAAGATTTCCCCCAGCCCATGCAATTTCTTGGCAATCATTCCTTCCACCCTGCTTAAGAGAATATTGCTTAGCACAGGGGCAACCTTCGAATCGATACATTTAGCAGACTTTTGAACATATGCCGCACTGCCATACTCCACAAACATGCTCTTCACTTCAAATAAAAGGAGGCAAGTGCCAAAAAAGACTTATGTTACACACTCGTTCCTAAACACGAGCTCATCGTTGTGCTCCGATATACACATTCATAAGCTTTTCACAAGATCTTCATACGGGATAGAATAAAATAGTTCTACATCGACACTAATCACAAAACAATCCGCTGGATTGTCATTCTTAAGATACTCAATCACACTGCGAATTGAGTACAAGAAATGGATCTTCAAGATGCGAAGTAGACGGATGCTTTTGCAAATAACCAGAGATAATTTTGCATGAATCCTTTTCTGAAATTTATCTGAAGAGCATGTTATTGAATGGCATTTATTTGAAGAGCATGTTTGTAGAGTAGCGCAGTGCGGTATGTGTTCTTAAGTCTCGAATATGTAGTGGTTCAAAGGCTGACCTTGTGCTAAGCAATATTTTCTTGAGTAGGGTGGATAGAATAATTGTCCAGAATGTGCATGGGCTAGGGGAAAAATTTTTTGCTATGTCGATGATTTTCTGGTCTTTTATAAAGGTTGTGATAGTTCGGGACCTGTACATCTTCTCAAGTTGTTTAAAGAGCAAGGCCTTTATCTCAAGTTTACCTTGGAGCAAATGTCCCAAGAAAAAGAGCTGTGGTTTCTGGACCTTACCTTGATGTTCAGCACACTTCATGTGTGCTGGCGAGTGTTAAGCTGCTACCTGCTAACATGTCGACCATTCCAAGCTAGTGAAAGATAGCATTGCACTTTCTAGCACGGGCTCAGAATTGATGAAATTATGCTTTCACAGCATGACGACTAGTTTCCAAGAGCAGATTTTAAGGTTAACGAACGCAGGATTTCCAAACCTTGTTACTGCAAAAGCATATGATAAATTGTTAAAGAAGCTGAGACAGTTTTGCGGTGACCGGCACAATCAGGCTGGGGCCAGCCAGCGAGATGCCAAAAGACCAGTTGTGTTACCGTATGTACATAAATTGTCGCACAATTTGAAAAATGTGGCCAAAAGGTATGATGTAAAAGTGGATTTCTCGGCCCCTAATACGTTGTCTAAAGCATGTAAAATTTTAAGAATAATTCTGTGAATGTGGCTCGAGAAAAGTACACGTGTAGAGTGAAAGGTATATGTACCTTGTAAAATGAATGTGGTATCAAATATTATTATCTTGTAGTCTGTTTACCTAGGTGCAACTGGAAGGTGTATGAATGTAAGACTACAGGAACACAAGAAGGTAGGGGCTTGGCTAGGTGGTTGGGGTAACTCTGCTGTACACTGCACGGGATGTGAAGTCTGCAACCCTTTCCTTTTGGCAACAAGCATTTTGGCAGTAAATTCAGAGAGATTAAATGGGAGATTATCGAGGCTAGACACATCTTATGACTCCGTGAAGAATGTGTGTTTTGTCTATCGTGTTAACACACAATGAGTTGGACTACCTCGATCAGGGAAATGTTGAGGGCGATTTTTGACTCATGTTGTCCTGTATGCTTATCTGTAACTACATGGTTTATGGTATTGCTTGGCTTTTTATATATTCCCTGTTCACGCCAATAAATTTTAGTCGCGAGTCAGCACCTGTCTTGTCTCCTTTCTCATCCCTGTCTTTCGCGCTGGTGGATTCACCGCAATGGCTCACCTCTGCAGAAATCCAAGGCATGACATTTTCCTCTTCACACTCGTGGTTCAGCGCATAATACGGCAAAGGCTTTTCAATTCCAAGGAAAGTTCATGGCTCCATTGAACACTGCCTCCTGCTTACAAGACACAGAGCAGCAATCATTGTAGATTCTACCTGTGACATAAAGAGCAAAGTTTTAGTTTGAGTGGACTAAACTAGGAAAGCAGCACAATATATCTATAGCCAAATAACTGAACTGAAAGAAATAGAGGGTAATGTAATAGTGAACACACTGATATATTGCAAGTGAGATATATGCATAATATATTGCAATATCCAACACTGCTACCATTGTCTTAGCCAACTACTTCATAAATAATAATAAATGCAGTATCACAAAAATACTGATAACGTACTATTAGTGTTAATAGTAGCAGTGCAGGTTCCATGAACAAAAAAGGGCCCAGTGCTGACTGTCGTTCCCACAGCAGCCTTGTGACCAATGGCCGGTGTAAAGGAAAGAGGAGGAATGACTGAAAAGAGAAAGAGCCAGGGGGAAGGAAAATAGGTATAGAAGGGCTTAGGATATCATAGGCAAATCAGGTTGTTTAGACAGTGAGCACAAAATAAACATTACCACACAAGTAAAAACATACAAGACCAAACATATATATCATTGTGCAGAGTGGCAAACTTGATGCCATTTAGCTCAAAATATGTTTTCAATAAAGTGATTATAATTATTAATAGAACAACTGACCGAGTGAAACCATAACAGGGATGAACAAGAAAGTTGTTAATATTCTGGCAGAAATTAAAAGAAGAAAATGGATCTGGCCAGGGCATACAATGCAGAGAATGAATCACCAATGGTATCTTAGGGCAACAGAATGAATTTGATGGATTTTAATGGCACAAGGGCATCTGTGGCCAAAGAGTGCCTTAGCACAAGTTAATTTCGTCTACTCAAGGTGAAATCAGACCCATTTCCCAAGCATTTCATTCCAGATAAGCTGAGCACCACGCCAGGAAACAGCTTGTGCATTGTATCGCAACAAAATGAATTTCACCCTAAGGAAAATATAGCAGGAGATAGCTGATTGGTGATTTCTGATAGCGTGGCATGTAGCTGGTGCAAGACACAGATAATTAAACTGGAAAAGGCCATTGTCCTGAGGTGAATGTAAACTAAGCAATGAGGATAATGAAATTCGCTACACTAGAGCTGTTAAGAATCAGCTCAAGTTCCATGCTTCAAGATGATGCAAGTTTGCTCAGTGAAAAATATACATAAGTTCACCCAAGAATTGGTATCTTGGCGGTATCAGGCTGCAGGTGCAGATGAATAAATCCTGCCTCAGAGAAGAGCTACATAGAGCACAAAACATTTTAGTCCAGTCCTACACTGACAGCTGTTAATAACTATTTTAAAACTGTTTTTCATTGCACAAACAATAATACCGAGTTTGTGTTGGTCATGTGATTATGTTACTGAGGCTCTCCTAAAAATTCTAGCCAGAGCTAAAATACAATCTGTCTCAACTAAGTTTTTATATCAACAATGAGAACATAAACACATGCAGATTATTCAAGTAGAAGTTTTATTCTTCATGACGTGCCCTACAAATTTTAAATTATACTGAAAAGTAACAGAGTGGAGTGCTTGTGCCAAAAATACTAAACCTCAACAACAAAGAGAACACAAGATAAAGGCAACAACATATTGCCCAAAATTTAAATGTTTGACAGGACAAATATGAAAAGAAAACCTCTCCACAACTGGAACAAAACAGCGTGATACCGAGCACACATTTGAAAATTGTTTCATCCAAATCCCCAGTCTGGTGCTCCAGCACTCTTCAGCCAGCATGTCATGAAATGTACCATATTTCTGGTAGCTGTAAAGAGTATACAGCTGATCCGGCATGTTGATATGTGAACAGTAACCCTCAATGACCACCAGGCTGAATACTTTCAAGAGGCTGTTCTAGTAACAAGACTGCAGTGAAACACTTAGCAAGTTATGCTGGCGTAATAATGCAAACCGTTAATCTGAAAGTTCGCTACCACGCAACTCTGTAGTAAATCCTAAAGTGTTGCAATCGAATGAAAAAAAGGACTGCCTATTATATAAACAAGTCAAGAGGCTGCAATGCAAGGCCACGACAGAAGTGCTGCAATACAGCAATAGTGATACAATGTACACTTTAAGCAACACAATGAAACATGATCTTTTATCCTTAATTATCAGAATTTAAATATTAGTTTTCATTGCTGTCTTGCAAAATTAAGTTTGGATTGTGAAAGCGCTCAAAAAGACAAGGATACAGAAAGAGATTTTCACACAGTGCGCTTACTTCCAGTGTCTTTTTAAGCACATCCACTATCTAAACATGGTAACCCAACAAGTCTAAACGCTGTCGTTATTCCAAAATTAAGCCTTTCACAAAGTGGGAGCCCCTTTCCCCATACAAGGTACACCATAACTAACCAACACTTTTTTCATGATATGTTTTCTCTGAGAATAAACACTGTTTGAAGATTTTGCAATAGTACTTGTCTTTTCTATTCTACGAATGTATCATGCAAGTGTTCAATGAAATGACCATCTGCCTATCTTGATCATTGCTCAAAATCAGGATATAATGCACCATGAAGGGCAGGGTCTGCTTGATTTTTATGTTTTTCTAACGAAGCATGTACGTGCAACCCTTCTGCTGGCTTGTATGCAGCAGGTTTGTCTAGCTAGGCGAACTGTGGTTTTGCTATAAAGATGAAATGGTACTTTGGAAGTGAATGGTTTTCTAAAATGCATTTAACATACATACCGGGGCTTTAACAGCATCTGGTGTAAGCAACATCAGTGGGGGGACCGCAGGAGTGGCCTAGTGGTCCGAGCATCTGCCTCGCAAGCAGGAGGTGCGGAGTTCGATCCCCAGTGCCACCGGGTAACCAGCGGTGATACAATGGGTCGTTTCAATGGCCAGTTTAAAACTTGAAATAACCATGCTGCAATTTATACAAAACATGATTTGTGTGCTCTCTCTTACATGACATAGTCAATCATATCATAGTGTTGGTAGTACACAAAATGCATGTGTGGAACATATACATGCACTGTTGTTGTTCACATCTTACCTCTATGTGCTGTTATGGCATGTTATGTGCTGGGAAAGCAACAGTAGGTGAGCAATGTTGTGTTGCAGCGTTTCTTGTGGTGGAATTTGAATCATGTGAGGTGCAGCTGAAAGAAATTGTTTCATACATAAGTATATTTCCTGTAACACAACAAAAAGTGCACAGCCCCATCATGAGTTGTGGTTTAAACTAACAGCGAGCTTTTTACTACTCTATTTAACATATGATGCAAGTCAGTGATGCTGGAGGCACAAAACTAAATACTGTGAGGTAACAAGAGCTAATATGGACAATCATGCCTTTAAGAGATATTGTCAATATATATTTTCCTGAATGAACTAAAGTTATCCTTAGAAGCATTCAGAGGAAGATAATTTTGCTAAATGCCTTTTGCCAGAATAGGCCTTTTATGAACCAGTTGCAAATGAAAAGAATAACTTTAAGACCATGCTATGCATGCTCTAACGCCAAAGTAGTTGCATACAAGCAGTATACTATGCCCCCATTTTTATGGTGGGCCTGTACTGCACAATTTTCATGCAAGGTAGTGGAAAGTATGTGCCATGAAACAGACCTCTGCTTGCTGAAACTGGCAAATACGTACTGGGTTTTTAAGGCAGGAAAGAAGTTACATAGTTCCTTCTGCAGGATTTGAACTTCAGGTTAGTTATTTGAAAAATATCAATCCCTGAACTGCAATGATTGAAGTTTTTAGCAAATAACATTTCCATTGTAACAGTGGAAACGCTTTTTTATTTGAGGAACGACTTTTCAAAAGCCTGCGTTTCATGGTGGCTGTCAAGTAGCCCTGATAAAGAGAAACCAGGCACGACACACAACCAAGCCCCCGTAGCACATTTTCAACTATACCCTTATGATATAGCTTTAAAGTAAGTGTTAAGCAATACAAATACAAATCCCTTGATTTCCTTCATGATTTATCACTGGTGTATACATACAAAGATAACCGTACAAGATGTGGAGTGCATGGTACAGAGAGAGTAGGCAGATGGTTTCTTGACACTCAGAAAGTGAACAAGGGAAGGAAAAATCTCAGGGTGCTTGCCGTTTCGACAAGACAACTTGTTTTCGTCTGGGGTCAACATATACAGAGGAAACTTAGAATCAAGTACAGGGTTGTCCACTCTTAGTGCGAACACGCGAGCACATGGCTGTGCTCTTTGGGCCACTGTGTCTGACATTGCCACACATCGAAGTGTAACATGACACGAAGCACCACATCCAGGTGCATCTCCTCTTGCGCCATTTTGCTGCGATGAGTGGCTGCGCCGCACACAGTGGACCTCTAAAGAGTGCGGCCATGCGCTCACATGTTTGCACTAAATGTGGCCAGCTCTGTACATTCCGGAATTGGCATAATTATTTGAAAAGGTCTTGCACATGGTCAGAGGTTTCCCAACCCATAATTTCCCCCTCCTTTCCTGCTTTCTTTAATTTATCGTTATACTTTAACCTTACGCCCTGCACCTCCTGACATCACTTCTCGGAGCCTTGGCTGCCATACTCCTCCCCCTCCCCCTTCTTTTTGCCTTTTCTCCGAACCTGCCCTCCTTTTCTCTTTTTCCTTCAAATTATTTTGCCCCCCCCTCTGGTATTTTATTCTGCCATGCTGCTTAATTCCTTTATCCTAGTTTTTCAGGAAAAGGCAGCCAGCCATACCAAGCCACGTATTGCGGCTGGACATAAAGCCATTCAAGCCCACTATCCACACTCCATACCACGAGATTCGTTTCTACTGAATTGGGCTTTTTTGTTTTCACAGTTTTGCAGGTCAACCGGTTAATCTTCTTTAGCAGCTATCATGCCTGGTCAAGGTTCACGCTCCCCATCGTAACGCCCTTCCCATATCGCACCCTCGTCCCACACAACAGGCCTTTCGCCTCGAAGTGAAAACCTTATATAAACCCCACCAATGATGAACACTTTGCCAGACAAAGACAAGTCCACTTGCCGAAACGTTGGCAAGCACCCTGAGGCTTTTCCCTTCCTTATTCAGTTTGTGAGATACCAGGGACAGGTGTTCAAGCAGCCATACCACACTAATACCCCTGTCACACGGGCACCGCAAAGGCCTTTGAGAATCATGTCCAAAGGCGTAAGGAGTGCAGCTACCCGGTACAAATGTTGCGCCTTTGTTGCTAAGGGCCTTGGAGGCGAAGGCGCTCAACCGAGACCTTCGGAGCCCGAAGACGCGGCATTCGAGAAGCTGTGATCGCAGTACCATCCAAAGTCCAAAAGTAAAAGCAATAAAAAAAACAGATAAGCTAATAATGTTTGAAAACATTTTTTTCAAATACGAAAGGTGCGTCTGGCTTTGGTTTTGTACGGGTGTTTATGTTTTATGTTCAAATTTCAAGACAGTGAAAGTGTTGCGGCAACACCGAGCGCCCATGGTGGCCAAGGCAATACACGTACAAAACCTGCTCCTGCTGATGAGAGTAGCTGTTGCAGTACTTTTAAGGAAGCAATCAGAATAAAAAAATTGTCAAAGCTCAACGAATGAACAGAATACACCACTTTAATTTTAGAACACTCACTTCAGCCACCTCGAGTATAGCAGCGGGTGCTAAGCCTGAACGACTCACCTTTGGGCTGCACCGTGTAGCTGCATCGCTGCTCCTTTAAGCTTTCGCTCCTTTGGTGAAAAATGGTGCCTTTGCTGGAAAGGCCTTCGAGGAATGCCATGTGACAGGGGTATAAAGCACATTTTTTACTGACACGAAAGACTCAGTGCCTTTAGTTCTGACAACATTCTGAATCATGCTTTGGTGGCTTAGCATATCAAAATACTGGACATGACAAAATCAGCTAATTAGTGAGGGCTATTATTTGCTATAGGTAAAATTATAACATTCTCCTAAAATAATGAAAAGAAACCACCAGCACTGACATCAATGTACAATTTGGCTGTAACATACTGACATGACAATATAGTTACACGTAAATTCCCTTTTCGCACTTCAAAACTGCATGCATTATTTCTAGAAAGTGCGAGAACAGAAGCTCATACATAGTGCCAAAGAAAAGAGTGCATAATAGTACCACTTATGAGGTGTTTATCGGCAACTGCAATGAGCAAAGCTATGTTAATGGCAATCCAGAGTTATGTGTCTTACGAGCGCATGCACTTGGGAGGTGATAGTAGCTGTGGACGCAGCTGTCCATCGCAGTTTTGAGTCTGTCGAGATAACACATGGGGTAAGGTATTCCCTGTTTTGCTGCCGAAGGCAAAACCGTCAGCGAGTGGAGTTGCCTTGCTATTCACTGTCAATATCTACTGCTCAAAGTAAAGGAAACGAGGGCATAAAACATACAGCATTTCATATTATGCTTTGGCCAAATGCAGTGAGAATGAAACAGACTAGAGACTTGTCTTATGACGTTTGCACTCTTTACTTTGCACCAGAGGAAAATAAATTTATGTACAGTGGACCTACTGCTTGCCACAGTCCTAGAAATGAATCCAGGTCTCAGAAATTCTACCGAGAGAATACTGATGCTGCATGTGCATTTCTCTGAACTGTTCTGAAATATGCTGAAGTTACCAATTTTTGTTGTATCGTAGTAATGATAATTAGCAATGAAACAGTACACGTAGCATACGGTCGAGCCGATCTGTATTCTCCTACTTCGTCGTCTTCTCTCCTCCCATGCGCGCGAGTGCGTGCAGCGCACTTGCCACACTTCATCTTTATCACATTTCCGCCGCACTTAAAAAAAAACAAAATGCCTAGCGGATGTCATAGTCTTTGAACCATGCGGGCCGCTTCTTTTTGCGAGTACTTCGGCGAGGCGGCGCAGGAGGTGAAGCCGCAGTTGCCGCTGTGTATTTACTACACGAGGGTTGAGGAGCGGCTGCCGATTCCGGAGCGGGCGGAACGGCTGGCATCATATGGATTGAAGGCGCGTCCGAAGAAGGACCCTGGACCACGGTTCCGGACTGTGAACTGGGCGGCGGCATTCGGTTGCCGTCGATAGGCGGCGAAATATCAGCGAAAAGGGCCGCTGGAGCTGAGGAGGATAGTTGCTGCTGAACTACTTCTGGGCGAACCGCAGAAAACTTGGACGAGTGCCACACTCGCCCATCATCCAGCAGATAAGATGCAGGTCCACGCTGCTCCACAACCTTCCGAGGCTCCGAAAACCGAGCTGACAGTTTGCCTCGCACATTTGGTTTGCAGACACGCACGTACTGGCCAATCTGAAAGTCACGACACTGGGCGCCACTCCGCTGGTCCGCATAAAGCTTGTATTGCGCTTGTTTCTCGTCAAGCCTCTGCCGCAAAAGCTTAAGCGCTTTTGTCGGATCCATTGAGGAGGACTGATCCGGATGTCCTACGACATTAAGTCTTGTGCGGGGCAACCGGCCATGAAGTAGGACAGCTGGTGCAATTCCTGTCGTGGCATGGGGCGTACAGCGGTAGACACCGAGGTAGTCCACAATCGCTGTACGTAGGTCGCGTCGCTCGCACAGAGCTAGCTGAATGTAGGACTTAAGCCCTCGATTGAATCGTTCAACGAGTCCATTAGCTTGGGGATGGTACACTGAAGAGTAGCAATGGCGTATCCCCCGTTCGCGGAGGAAAGTTTGCATGGCCATCGATGAAAATTGAGGTCCGTGGTCAGAGACAATCTCTTGAGGGTAACCCTCACGAGCGAAGAGGCCAAGCAGGAATTCTTGAACGGTTTGAGTTGTGATGGCATCAGCGAAGACAACTTCTGGCCACTTACTGTAGTAATCCATGAGAGTAATCGCGAAGCGGCAGCCACTGGGAGCTTGGTCGAAAGTCCCCACGATATCAATGGCAACCTTATCCCAAGGTTTCTCTGGGAAGGCGACAGGTTGCAGAGGAGCTGCCACCGGACGAGCCGATTTGTCACAGGACTGGCACACGACGCATGTCCGTACCATTTCTTCGACGTGCTCGTCCATTCGCGGCCACCAGTAGAGCTCTCGCAGTCGACGTTTCGTGCGGCTGATCCCGGGGTGTGACTCGTGCGCGATGTCCATGAGGCGTCGTCGCAAACTTTCGGGAACGACGAGCCTGTCACCTCGGTACAAGACGCCTTGCACGATGGACAGCTCCGAGCGCAGGAGATAGTATGGCCTAAGGTTCTCCGGTAGGGATTTCTTGTCCGGCCATGTCGCCGATGTAAACTGAATCGCTTGAGCAACTGCCGCGTCACTGATGGTTGCCTTTTGAAGCTCTTGTAGAGTCACGGCTGGCGATAGCAGGCAGACGAAGTCGTCGTCACTGGCGTCGAACTCACTGGGCTCACTGCACGATGTGGTCGGTAAGGGAAGGCGAGACAGAGCATCCGCAACAGAGTTGTCATTGCCTTTGCGGTACTCTACAGTGTAGTTGTAGCACAAGAGGCGAGCCGACCAACGTGAAATTCGCAACGGCCGATCGCCCGTTCCTTTCGTCGACAGCAAAATGACAAGTGCACTGTGGTCGGTGCGTAGAACAAAAGGCCGGCCCCACAAATACACGTGCCACCGTTCGCACGCCCAAACGCAAGCTAGGGCCTCACGTTCACCAACAGAGTACTTTCTTTCTTGAGGTGTCAAGGTACGGGAGGCAAACGCAACAGTTTGCAGGCAATGGCCGTTGTCTTGCTGAAGCACTGCCCCAAGGCCATATCCGGAAGCGTTAGTCGTTACGACCACGGGAAGGGCAGGATCCAAAAAATGCAACACGTCACATGACGTCAACATGGACTTCAGTAGTTTGAAGCTTGAATCCGCAGCAGCAGTCCAAGTGAAGCCGGAGTCGCTGCCTCGAAGTAGGGCGCGCCTAGGCTCAACGACGTCGGAGTAATGCGGGATAAACTTGGAGTAGAAACCCGCAAGTCCAAGGAGGGAGAGAAGCTCGCTGATGTTAGATGGAGTCGGAGCCTTCGTAATCGCCTCGATGGCAGAAGAAAGCGGAAGCAGTCCTTCACCGCTGACAACATGCCCCAAGAAAGTGAGCTTCGGAACATCGAAGACACATTTGTGGTTGAGCTTGAGTCCAGCTTGGGACAGGCGCTCGAGAACAGCACGAAGGTTGGTCAGGTGCTCCTGTCGGGAGGTGCCATGGACTATGATGTCGTCGATGTAGAAGAGGACACCTTTGCACCCTTTTAAAATTAAGTGCATCATCTTCTGGAAAGCCGAAGGCGCCGAAGAGAGGCCGAAACACACTCGTTTGAAGCGGAAGAGGCCATCATGGGTAATGAATGTGGTAAATTCCCGACTCTCAGGGCTAAGTGGTACTTTATGGTAAGCCGAGGCAAGGTCCAACTTCGAAAAACGCTGTGACCCGGCCAAGCTATGTAGAAGTTCTTCCGTTTGAGGCAAAGGAAAACTGTCGACCACAATAGCCTTGTTCGGCTCACGCAAATCGACGCACATTCGGATGTAGCCATCTTTTTTCCGAGCCACGACTATGGGTGAAATCCACTTGGAAGCGTCGACCCGTTCAATGATGTCTTGAGCTTCAAGCTTCTGGAGTTCCTCGGACACCTGCTGACGAATGGCAAACGGCAGCCGTCGGAGCTTGCAAGCAACAGGAGAAACGGAATCCTGCACTCTGACTTTGTGCACGGAGCCACGAGCAACTCCGAGTTCCTTGGAGAAGAGATGTTCGAAGTGTGGACGTAGCTCAGGAGGTAACAGAGGCGTATCAGGCGTCATGTAAAGACATTCCAACGATGCACCTTTGATCTTCATTTGTAGAGCGGCAATGGAATCCAGGCCCAGCAGCGTTGTGCCTTCCGAGACAACGTACAACAGGATGCAGGCGGTACGGTCGTGGAACTTTGCTGTGGCAACAAAACACCCTTGGACTATAATCCGAGACTTAGAATAGTCCAATAGTTGAACTGCAGTTGATTTAAGCGGGAAACATTTAGCGAAGAATCGGTGGTATAGATCTTCAGAAATAATTGACACAGATGAGCCGGTGTCAATCAGGAAGTGGATGAACTTGCCTTCAATCAGGACTGAGGCGAAAATTCCGTTTTTTTGACTTTCAACATTGAGAATAGACGCACTGCTGGAGCCATCCGGCATCGACGATGTGTCAGCAGTATCTGCAACTTGCTGAACTTGAACAGGACGGTCGGACGACTTGCAGAGAGAGTCGAAATGGCCCACCTTGCCGCACCGACGACACTTGCGGTTGCGGGCTCGGCATGCAGGGTTGTTCGCTAGGTGAGTTGTAGAACCGCAGCGGTAGAACATGCGCTCTGGTATTGCAGCAGCAGGTTGTGATGGTTGACTTTGGCACTTGCAGCAATGGGCCTGAGGTGGTGTTTGTCTCGATCCGCGCTCGCATCTCACACGTTGTACTGCAGCGTCCTCCTCAGCCAATTCCCTGGCTTCCCGGGAAGCTTGCTCACACTGTCGAGCAAGGAGCATGGCGCTCGACAGAGTGAAGGAGGAGCCTTCTATGAGTAGGCGCTCACGCAGATGGCAACTCGAGGTCTTCTCCACCAGCTGGTCCCTGATCATATCGTCCGCCATGGTCCCAAACCCGCAGTCGCCGACAAGGCTGCGAAGGACAGCGACGTACTCATCGGTTGTCTCTCCTGGAGCCTGAACTCGACGGTGAAAGCGATGACGTGCGGCGATTACATTCACGTACGATTTGTAATGCTCCGACAGGATGGATATCGCCGCATCAAATTCGTCAAGGCGGGGCGGGGCGCCTCGTCACCGGAGTGCGAAGCCGCAGCTGTAGGCGCTGGAGTGGACGACGGCGGCGCCAATGTATAAAAAATGCGCTGACCTTCCAGTCCGAGGCAGTTCAGCAGGATGGCCTTCCGCCTGTCCGCGCCCAGAGTAGAGGCACCAGAGGCCAGCATGTAATTCCGGAACGCTGGCTCCCATTGCTCCCATGGAAGGGCAGGACGACCAGGAGTCGGCAGGAAGGGTGGTGGTGGCTGAAGCCCAGAAAAGCTCATGACGGATGGTGAGCAGGCCACGTGAAGGTCCCGAATCAAAACAGCATCCTCGTCGCCAAAATATGTTGTATCGTAGTAATGATAATTAGCAATGAAACAGTGCACGTAGCATACGGTCGAGCCGATCTGTATTCTCCTACTTCGTCGTCTTCTCTCCTCCAATGCGCGCGAGTGCGTGCAGCGCACTTGCCACACTTCATCTTTATCACAATTTTTTTACTACCTGATTACATACTGTAATCTTTGCAAGGAATATGAGGTTAACGGACTGGGATAAAATGTCAGGAATGGTACCTTTGGTACTGGGCACTTGGACAAATAAATGACCCACTGGGCGTCCCCAGGAGTTCTGCTACCAGGCACCCCTAGCAACAGTAGTCAATTTTCCAGATCCAAAGGAGCCATGCGAATGATTGCCGAAAAGTCAAGTTTAAGGACAGCAGATGCATGAACACAAAACAGTTTTCCAACTTTGTTTCAGTGTGATAAATGGTTTCAAATCTCTAGACTATATCTGGTAGTACACAAATTATCAGAACACCATCTCCCGCTCAGAATCACCTCAAAACACATTCGACACGCAGTACCAACATGGACAGTTCGTGCTTAATTGAATCCAAAAGTTTACGCTGATCGACCAATATTACTCTAAATAGAGACAGAAAGCGCATGCACGTTGTACTGATGTAATCGTGAACATAACATGCGACGAGACGCAGGGTTACAATACAAACAAAAAACCGCTTTCAAAATTTGAGAAAAAAAGGCTCACCTTCTCACAAGTTCGCCAAACCGGAGACGTTGCCGAGTGGCTGCCGCCAAAGTCACTCGCAATGCACAGAAACAATAAAAATGGAGTGCCGCTGACTTTCCTTGAGCAATTCCAGTCGATTGAACTTCCAACTGTTCGCACCGACTACCTCTGCAAGCATGTCTAAAAGTTAGCGGCGCAGCCACGACATTTGCAATTTACGGAGCTACACGGGAAATTCATAGCGCCATTCGCGTATTCGCGCTCAAGCTCACGTCGCTGATGTCGCAAAGGCGCACAACGGCAAAAACATATAAGATGTATTTAATTTTCGGCAGCTTTTTAGCTGACAACCTGAATCGTTTGATGTATTGTTTTTTCTTTTCGTTGCATGAACGTTATTACCACCAGCGGCAGCGCAGCTTGGCCATGGCTAGCCATGGCGAAGTCGAAGCGCTAGCCGAGCCCGCAGTCGGAAACATGTGCGCAGTTAGCGCAGTGTGGAGTTGAATGAACAGGCGCTATGGAATGGGTCTTTGTTCTTCCGTGTTCGCTGCGTGCGTCCTGCGCGTTGTGTGTCTTTAGTATGTGTGTGTGTATGTGTGTGGCCGGAACGCTGCATTGGAGTGTACATACAACAGCTCGCTGTCCCGTGCGGCATCGGTGCGTAGTAAAACGATCATGCAGAATGTGCGTTACAATGCCAGTGGCCCTGCACGAAAGAGGAGACTTGAAGCCGACGGAAAAGCTGCTCTCCCTCGTGGGACTGCAAGAATCTGGCGAGTAACAGTCGACGCGCGTTTCTGTGGATGATTCCGTTTACCACGCCAAAAAATTCAGCACTGGCCAACAGCAATGATGAACTGCTGCTGCATCATCACCTGTGTGATGTTTGTGACAAGCTTGTTGGATGTGAACGTGGCCATGAATGGTATTCGCCGAGCAGTGGCCCTCAGGGCGTGGCACCAGTGGATACCTGAAGACGATTACTGTTTGCCCGCGCCCTGGCGCCTCGCATTCAACCGAATGCTTTGGCGTTAATTATTTATATCTGAATTTCACACGTAGTTGGACTCGCAAATATTACAGCGTACAAACGTACCGTCGGAAGAGCACCCTTTTTCATTTTTTTAGGGAGGGGGTGGGGGAATTACCGTCTGCTCAAATTTAATGTCACTAATATTTTGAGCTTATTTTCTAAACAGGTGCCGTGGTGGCACTGTAAGCAATGCATTTACTGGGCAGAAGTTTACTTTATGTTGTGTTGGCACAAGGTTAATGATTGTCATTGTACTGTGGTGCCATGTTCAAACAAAACACATAAATGTACACTCTCTTTGAAGAATGTCTAATGAAGTAATAAATTACTGAGCAGCGAGTATGCACTGTGGTAAATGCGACGAACTTTACTGAATTACTTCACACTTGTCATGTTCTGTTGTCGTTAGTGATTACGTATGCCTTGGTGTCTGCTGCTTTCCAGTGTAGGGGTCGAGAGGCATGTCGAGCTCCACTTAGCAGCTTTTTTTCCTTCCACTCTCTACTGGCCTACGTGGTAAAATAAACTCAACATAATGCGTGATTGCTCAGACCTAGATTAGACTACCATTTCACTTATTTACTCTCAGGGCCAATTGGCATCGAAGAGAGGAGAGCGACAACATAAATACATGTGTAGGCAGATTAATTAAAATGACTATACACAGCAGACTTGAAGGCATTGGATGCAGTGGTGGACATGACGAAGGCAGAGAAGATGTGACAGCTGGAAACGTAGAAAAGTGGAGATCTGCGTGAGTTTGTACGCGACTTAAGGTGAACGCTATCAAAAAATTAAGAAGGCGCAGAAGACTGAGGCCAGACTTAAAACTAGTTTAACAGAGGAAAGCACCTCCCAGCAAGCCAAAATGTGCACATGCAAGCAGTTATGTGAACACAGAACATAGAAAATGAAACTCCTTTTTGGACAGAAGGAAAGCTAAGGCACATTGCTTATTGTGATGTTGCTTAAAAAGTTGGTGTCTAGTTGTTGCCCTTCATATCTGGTCCTTCCACACCCAGCAACTGAAATGCCATCAAAAAGGAGCATCTCCAATCACTCTAATTACATGGGAGGTACACATCGCCAGATGTCAGAGGCTTGGCGTCTCATCTTGCAGACTAGCTAGTTTGGCAGATTTAAACTTTACCGCATGTAAGAGGCATGCGGTAGCCTTGAAGGGGAGTATTTCATATGTGTTACAGCATATTGTACAGTCTGGCATGCTTCATTATTTACATCACAGTAATATGCTAGCACAGGCTGGAAAGTTTGTAAGTGAACATAAAAAAACAATGTTCATGCCATATCTTAACCACATTCTTAGTATTGTATAAAAAGTGCAAATAATGAATTCCTCATTTTTTTGCAAGCTTTTTCTTTCTGTGCATTGATTTTTTGCAAGTTAGCTAGGTTCTACAGTCTTGCGTGCCTATCGGCTGGCCCCTTGTTTGTCAAAGGTACGGAGTACACAATGGGTCGTGTCAGTGCAAGCTAAGTAAACGATGGATAGAAAATTCGTGCTTTCAGAGTATTTCCAGAAAAAACTGCTATAATTTCCTACTCAGGATGGGGGAACAGCATCGATGGTGCACATCCTCCTTGTCACTGCAGCAATTATGGCTGCTCGCTGCTTTTTGGTGGCGTTTCATTTATCTGCAGGAAGAGCAGGCATGAATGGGCGGCAATAGGTACCTACTAAATTAAACGTTGCATTGAGCAATATGTTGTTATGTCGGTGCTTTTGTTATCCATGAAAGAGTTGGTGTTTTTGATTAATGGTTGTGTAGCAAAGATGTAACTGCTACATTGCACTACATTCACAGATTTCTTTGCCCATGCTTTTGGTTTACCCAGTTGTTTATTTCCTTACCAAATGGCAGATGGAAATTCGGCTTTAAACTTGTGCACTTTCATCATGTTTGCAATGTACTTTCAGCTGGTGTTCAGTTTCACTTTGGAGAAGTTGTCCAACCATTGTCTGTGTCTAAATGTTTTCTAACAGTTGACCTCATTACGCAGCATTTCTCACAGAAAGCAAATGTTGCAGTAACATTTTTATTAAATGTTACTCTATTATGTGGCTAGCAATGCAGCGAAACATATTTTCATCAAGTCAGCTTTTAACATTATAGCAAATTAAGGCCTTTGTTATTTAACGTTGCTCACAATTTGTACCAATCACTCAACCTTGAAGCAACGTAATGCGTTATCACCCTTCCTCGGCTCTTCATTGTGTTAATCGCATTAGACATGCTCACGGTCGTTCGCCATGCTAGTTTGCGGACATTGTTGGCTAAGGGTAAACCAGACAAATAAAAAATCGGACGTCATGTGATGCCTATAGTCCGCGGGCCAGCAGTTCATCGTGTAAAAGTGGCGTCACATCATAAGCATCTTCTGTTTTTGCTGCCTTTAAGCAAGTTATTAGTGCGGTTGATGCAACACATAGTCGATGGGGTCAACCGTCCTGTCGTGTTAAGTTTTGATCCCTTAAATTGAATGTTCAGTATTTTTCCCTGCAACGACTACAGAGGAACACGGACGTTTCCTTCAATACTGGACTGAATAAACGGTCATTCCCTACGTTTCATTGAAAGCAGAAGTGGTTCTGTGTTTAAAACGTACATAGTCTACGTTATAGGTACGGAATTTTTTTACAGTGCAGTAACTTTAGGTGGAAGATTACACGGTCCAATGTGGGAAGGTTTTTTTTCCCCTTCTGCCGCATTTCCATGTGTGCTAACATTGGTACCTGTCTGCGCAAATAATTTTAGGGCTTGACATTTCAACCGCTTTTTCTTGGTCCTTGCCCCATTCCTGTTTTTACGCCAAGACACTTCCCTTTGCGTCTCCTGAGCACAACTAGCTTGATGTAGCTTTCACAGGAACCTCAGAGACCCTCATCCAAATGCAAACTGGCCGCTTTGCTTTCGCAGGTCAGTGTCAGCCCCACACTGCTGAGACACGGGCCTTCCGCTGCCCCCGAGTTGGGCAGTTCGCTTTCCTGAAGGCAGTCCTCCACCGACCGCTTATCGGCCTGAGCGCTTACCCTTGAAACGCCCTGCTCGTCTGCAATTGAGCTTTCGCCGTCTGTCTCAGCGTCGCTTTCTATACTGCGTTTCAACATTACAGCTCCGCAATCTTCATGACGGTTGTGCGCTGTTTCACAATGCTGTTTTACGTCGTCACGTCTGTCCAACTGGAACGATCCGGTCTGACTCGCTCTCTCTGGAGTCTTGCCTCTCGAGATCTCATCATCCAGTTTCTTTAGCTCATACGTGAGATGTAACCTTCTGAGCTCCCGCTCATTTTCTCTGCCGCTAGCCTTTGTTCCTCTATGCTTCTCCGCCTTTTTCTTTCGCTCTGCTTTGAGGAGTTCCCACGTATCGCTAATTATTCTTTCCTCGGCTGTTTGCAAGAGCAATTTGCAAATGTCCGTCTTTTTGATCTTAACCCCTACATCTACACCCAACTCTTCACAAAGTGACAGCAAATCTGACCTTAGCAACTTCATTAGGTCCATGTTTGCTGCTCTAAGCCTTGACTTTGCTGAACAACTGTTGACGTGAGCTACACGCACTCAGACTCACTGATCAACTTCCCTCGATTCCCAGCAGTTCAATGTATTACCCCAAACAATTGAACCCTGGCGAATCTCAAGCAAAGTTCAAGCACTCACCCATGGAAGCAACACCACGCCGCATGGTCGATCCGAACGCTGCCAACCAGTTGTTAGAAGTGGGGCTCCAAGTTCATAGCAGGCCACCGGTGTTGGGGGATTGCGCTTCGATCCCACCGCTGCCACCAGTTGTTAAGTGTGGGGCTTCTATCCCGTAGCAGGCCACCGGTGTTGGGGGATTGATTGCGCGTTGATCCTACCGCTGCCACCAGTTGTTAGGTGCGGGCCCCTGGTTCGCCTGTGCCGTCTCTCGCCAAGGTCGGTGTCCCCGGGTTCCGGATCGGGAGACTGCTGTTCTGGGGTGATGAAGAGATGAGAGGGTCTTCGAGGTGGAGAAGAGACTGAAATGGTTTATTTACATTTTTACATAGTTCGAAAGAGTGAATCGTGAGATGGCTGATCACACGCCAGATCGCTGCTTAAATAGGGTCCGCTGTTCCCAGGTCCCTAGTTGGATAATTTAGTTCATTAAAAATGCGTCGTATCACTGTGATGTAGATCACGTGTCCAGTCTTTAGGGTACGCCTTCCAGGACGCCCCCAACAACACTCTTGCCACTTCTGGCAGATTATGGTCCGCGCTGTCCAGGCAACAGTGATGAATAGCCCGAAGGGGGTCCCATGGCAGCGTCGAAGGACAGTCACCTGCACTCCACAGCGGTAGTGTGGGATCTAAAGGTTGCCACTGCAGTTTGCAGAAGGTTCCACGTATGGACCTCCTTCACCCCGCGAAGTCACGAAGATGCGGTGGCGCTGATGTTAGCAGCTACTTTCGCATGGTAGGCAAAACAGGTTCCGCTTGCCCGTGCCTACCGCAGATGCCGCAGCTACCGGCGGCTGCTTCAAGCCTGTGCACTGCAGAAGCAGCATGTATTGACCAGCTGCGTCACTGCTGGATCCGCGTAGTAGCATAAAAAATATTAAATTAGCCTCGATAAGTTTCTCGCGCATAAATGCCGCATTCGGAAACTGGCTAACAGGCATTGGGCCACTGTAGTAAAGCGCGAAGTCTGGGAGTCGATAGGCACTGCCACTCAATGCGCTTAATAGCATGCAAGTTACTACGTTCATTCACCTGAACTTCAGTATAGTAGGCTGATAATTGCTCAAGGAAAAAAAAAGACATATGCAGCTGCACATGTACTTATCACCTTGAGCCGGAGTGCACGGGGCGCCGACAGGTTCACTCGCCCCCAAGGAATGCGTTCTTTTGTTAATAGCACACCATGTTTTAATGGCGCGTTTTATGACGTAATTATTTCATTCGAGTAGAAAGAAGTCTGGTAAGTTGTGTCAATCTTGCGCGGTCGCGTTGGTGTGCTTAGAATAGCGTACCTTAAGTGTGCTAAACGCCATATGCTTTTTCACTGCATCATGCATGTGTCATGTTTCATGAGGTAGTACATGATCGCGAAGCTTGTTTGTAAAGAAGCAGCCGCAGGCGTGCTACTAACAGACACGTGGCGAGATTGAGAGGGGACGCGGCAATGAAAAGTGTTTTCGTTATTCATGCATGCGATATGTAACTAAACTTGGTGCAAATATGAAATTCCTACGCTAGTTTCAGTAATTCCTTTTATTTATAGCTATACCTGGTGCAGTTCTGGGTAATTATAATTAACACCGTCGTCAAGTCCCCCCAAGGTCTAAATAATTGAGTAGATAGTGCGCAGTTTTTTTATGCCAGCATGTACATAAAGCCCTGTTCTGTACGATGACGCGATTAGTTCTTTTTCTATATGATCAGTATTTATGCACACATAGTTACATGAAAACGTTTCTTACAAGAAATAACTAACACAGTACTGCACGTGTATTGTATAAAATCGAGAGATTTATTACGCTCCTCAACGTCTCAGGAATCGTTTGCGACAAATGGAATCATTTTATTTTCATGCGAATTACGAAGGTGAGTGATCCAGTCACAGAAAATGTGAGAGGTCGCAAAACGAACCTTAAAGTTTATTCCCTCGTTTATGGCATCTTCGCTTTCGATTTGGTCAAAGAAATGCGGCACTGAAATCATAGAAATTACCTCACAATTTTTGACGACCACACTTCTAAAAAGCGTAATTTATAAATTTGTACTCAATATTTTGCTATAATTTTTCGTCACGTAACTAGACTTCAGGGATATAGGAAAGAAAATAATTCTAGAAATCAACAATTTTCACCAAATCGACCAGCTTAACAAGAGGACAAGTTGGCCTGGCTGGTGCGTGGTCATGCGGCTAAAAACAGCGCTAAGCGAGACACGAGATCAGGGACACGACGCTGTCCCCACTTTTCGCACAGCGCGACACGTACGTATGTCAGCAGACGATGAGCGCATGTCTGCTCCGACGAAACAAGGCCAGCACTTCCCCTCACTATTGTCCCGAAGTAAAATCATTCCGGCTAGTGCAGAGTGTCAAAACTTGTTTTATTCAATGCCTGGCGCATAAATAAACGGCAGGAACGCTTTCTACACGTTTACTACTAACCATATATACAATACAGTGCAAACTATTTCTCTTTATAGGCCGCACGTGGCCAACGCGAGCTCGTGTACTTCAACAAATTACTAAGTTGGAAGCATCGACCATTGCCATGATTCGCAGAAGCTGGAAACGCGCCTACAAGGCTTGAAAACCCGCGCTCAACACCTATCCGCGACGCCACTCCCCGACCTTTTGCCTACCACGAGCTCGCTAGCGACTGCAGCACCACCTCGTTTGTTTACAAACATGCAGGAGGTCTATAGGGAACAGCACTTAGTCTAAGACGAGGTTGTTTTCGAAGCACGAGGATTCCGGCGTCGTTGGCTTAGTCAAACACGGCCGCATTTGCCACGGCTCATTTGCAGCCCCGCCGCTCGCCGGCTCCCCCGCCGTCCCCTCCGGGAAAAAGATGTCCCGGGTGGGTGCGGCGTTTAGAACACACGACAGGTTCACCAAAGCCGTTCTAAGGCAGCGGACGGCCGTTTCACCCCGTAAACAGCAGGGTGGGGACAAGGTCCCTTGTAGACGCCATCACCTGCATTCGTGGCGCCGCAACCTCGTCGACGGCTCTTTGAAGCTTCTGTCGATTGATGACTCCCAGTGGCTTGAATATTCTTGGCATGTTGGTGTCTCCAAACGTAACCACTCATATACAGGGTGTCCTGCTAACTACAGCCAGGATTTGAAAATATGCCGCGGCAGTCTATAACGACGCGACCAAATGCATGGTGCGTACTATTGTATGGAGCAAGTTAGACTATTTCTTGTATTGCAGCTAAAAATGTAATTGCTCTAGATTAATTAACCAACTTGGCAGGAATGAAATTTTAGGGGAAAAATTACACTAAGAAAGTTGAAAAACTGTTCGAAAAACGTTCGATTGAACCGTTTATAACTTTCCATTTATTACGTACTAGTCTTTTTTTCGCTCGCTGCATATGCCAGCGAAATACCAGAAAATACCATGCGAATTATCCGCTTCTGCGACCCGATTGCAATATTCTGAAGTGTTCTGCCTACAAACAAACAGCTCATTAAGCCCGGTGTGCTGTCGTTAAAAGGGGACAGGGCTGCGACAGAGGCGCTGGCTATGCGATTTCCGCCGGAGCAAGCAATAAGGTCGGCGTGTCTTTATCGCTATCGTGAACTGCCGCAATAGAACCACACCACTGGCATGAATTGTACAGCCAGCTTCTGAGTAGTTGCCCTTGTGTCTTTTAAGCGGCAGCACACCGGGCTAAATGACCTGTTCACTCCTACGCTGTACGTTTGAGAGCACAGCATTCGCTTCGCGCAAGCGGGCATGTCACATGGTATTTTTTTTTTATTTGGCGGGCATCTGCAGTGAACGAAGAGAAGCTAATACGAATTTGATGGAAAGTTAGAAACTGTTCAAACGGACGTTTTGCCGACTGTTCTACAGGTTTCACTTTAGAATTTTTCGGCTTGATTCCAAAGTTAGTTCAGTCATCTCGATTAATTATACAATTAAGCACAATTAAAAAATGTAGTGTGACTTGCTCCGTACAATAGCCTGCAACATGCATTTGTACGCATCGTCTCAGAGTGCCGCGGCATAATTTTAAACCCTCAGTAATGTTAGCTAGGACACCCTGGATGCGTTACACGAAAGCAGTGAATAAAATTGCCTCTCAGAGAGACATTCATTGCACCATGCATGGGGTGGGCAAAGGACTGAGAACGTCGAACAAGCTCATTTTATCCTACTTAAAAATGGCACTGGTATTTCCTTTTTTCACCCTCTTTTTCTTGCTCACAGTATTCCACAGCGGCTGAAATTTGTGCACGCAAGTTTTCTGATTTTCTCTTTCCATCTTACAGTGCGCGGGCGTTCAGAAGGTGCACCGCGCGTCTCTCTCTTATGTCGCTCCCTCTGAAGCATTGGTGCTACCAAATGCACTGGCAGGCAGGCCACATGGCCTTTCCTGCGCCGCAGGAAATGCGCTCCGCGCCGGTATATGGCAATCTCTGAGGTACCATAACGCGTGTAGCGTCGACGTGTCAGTTGAAAATGCTGCCCGGGAGTTTTAGAACGCAGTTTTAGGCGCCCGTTCCTGCGCGGACCGCCGCCGTCGGCCTCGGCGTAAGCGTGCGGACGAGTGCATCAAATGATGAAATAGAGTGAACGCAGAGCGTAGGGGACGATTGAAGACGGCGGCAATAGAGAAGAGACCGCGAGGAAGAAAGCGGTAGCGTGAAGGCAGGTCGTGCGGCCGCGACCCATGGCAAATAAGAAAGAGAAAAAGATTGTTCCGAGCATGCTTGAAGGCTCGGGATACCGATATCGCCCTATCGGATCCACTGAAATCAAAAACTGGAATTCCTTTCGAAAAAGCCCCCCACTTGAAGATCACATTCAGGACACCCACCATGTCGTGGACCCAACAAATTACAAACGGCCGTGCTGCCCTTACTAAGAATCTACAGTGCACCCCTGAAAACACTGATATTTACCGTCACCACCTTCCCTTCTGGGAGACACGTTCAAGACTGCTACAAAGGTGGCCCAAGCAACACCTAAACTGTCAGCCACGTCTTTGCATAGCTGCGCTCGCACAAGAAGCTCAAGAATAAAACACCCAGCTTTCACTGCAGAACTTTCTCCTGTTTGCAACTCTCTTCAAGGCGCCATATGCACCACGAAAATGTGGCAGATCCTTTGGAGCTTAATCCAACCCTCCATCTCCAAATCCTCTACAACCTGCGCTATTCAAAAAATCGTCCATTCCTTCCCGGGAGACGACCAAACATTTACTGAACACACTACACTTCCGCTACCTGGGCAGTACTTCCATCGCAACGTGTTTTTTTTCCAGTACACGGGTCGCCCTAACCTAGAATTGAATGCCGCCATCACCACAGAAGAAATCTCTGCGGCCGCCGTGCATTCCGCCGCAACACAACCCTCGGAGCCGACCGCGTCGCCAATGCTAAGATCCGAAACCTAAGCCTCGATCACACCCTTGCCCTCACCGACTACCTCAACAATGCGCTGTAAACGCGGCATTCCTAAACGAGGAAAATCTCCTTCCTTGGAAGCATTCGGACTAATTTTCCTCACGTCGTGATGGGGCAAGCTCTAGAACGATTGACACGGCACCAAAACTATATCGCGGATACCATCCTCTTCCGCCACACCACGATTGGCTACCGCCCCAGACTCTCGGCGCAGGACGGGTTCTCATTTCTAAAAGAATAGGTGCTAAACCGGATTCTACATGGTGGAGAACACTTCATTGTGGCCTTGGACCTAAAAGGGACATTTGATAACATCTCGCAAGAAGCCATTCTTTTGGACTCAGTACCAAGGCTCTTAATTCGGCTAGTTGGTTGCTATAATTCGACATAGTGGCTAGCGCACAAGGAAGACGCAGACAGAAGGAACCTTCAATTGCGCCGTACGAACATTTAATCCACCCCAATGTTTTGCTCTTTGCATAAAAAGAAAGCCATTATTGGAATTTGGACCACACCCTCTGACCCCGTCAGCATCCACAACGGCACCCCGCAGGGCGCCATTGTCTGCCGCCCCTTGCTACGCAACATCGCCGTACTCTCCCAGGCCCGAAAAATTCACGTCCTGTGTTGCGTACTTTTCTTCGCCCTGCGCCCTCGTTCGCGCTGTGCTTTTTCGTGCAAAATGAAGTTAACACCTATGGGGGTTATTCTTGTAATAACGCTCAAAGGGGCTAGAAGCAGTAGTCGCTCTCTAGCACCAGCATGCCAGCCCTAGCAGTCAGAGATGTGACCCCCAACCCGCGGTGCGGTAAGTCGCAACCACGGCGGGTTCGGGCCAGAGGGGACAAACACGAGTATGCTACTCGGATGAGCGTTTATTGCTCCCGAGCAACACAAGCAGCAGCAAGCAACAAAGCAACCGCCGCAACGAGGGAGTGTTCCGCTCGCGTGCGGGGGTGAAAGGCACAAAAAGGGTGGAGCGCACACAAAATCGTGGGGGAGGAAGGTTCCGCTCACCTCGCGTGGCTCCTCGCTCACGGCCCGCGGCGGTCAGTTCACACATGGTGGCCGGGCGATAACGGCAGCGGTCTCCGTGGCAGATCTGCGTCCGCGCGTGTGCGCGCCTCCCGCCAGAAGACAAGCCGGCCTCAGGAGAACCGCGCGACCGCGCCTTCTCCAAGAAAGAGGGGAAAGAGGGAAAGTCTCCGCGGCGGCATCGCTGCGGGGGCGCGAAAGGAAGCGGGGGAGGCGTGAGTGCCCTCCCTCGCAAACCTCCCGAACAGCGCGCGCATAACATCGCGTGATAATTACGCGCGGCCGTTACCAGGGGACAGGAGATTCGCGTGTATCCCCACACACCCTATCTGATATCGGTTATTTGCCGCGAGATCGAGCTTCAGGTGGCGGCACCGTCGCTTCGCTAGAGTCGATCGGCAGCGGTTCGCATCCATGTTTACACACGGTTTTCTGCCGAAGAAAACCTGCCTACAGGAATGCAATGGTAATTTACTGATTAAAATGTTCCGATTTTGCTCACAGAAGCATAGAATGGGAAACGCTACGGGAAACAAGCATCGTTTCTAGGATAACAAAGGTCTGGCTAGCGACCACATAGTGTGATTTGCTGAAGTGGTTCCCATGCGTTTTCCTTCCCTATAAAAATGGTCTATATACTTTCCATAGACTATTTGTAGACTGTACTGCCTTCCTATAGATATCTCCTTTTTTTTAATAACAGTCTATAGACTTTCTATAGAAAACAGTCTACATAAAGTGTATTGCCGAAAATCTATAGATTTTCTGCAGACTGCTAATATGTGTTGTATTGCCTAGAGACTAGCCTATAGTATTTGTCTATAGAGTCTATACACTTTAGAGACAAAAGTCTGTGGACAGTCTATATACTCTTTAAAGAAATTTTAAGGTTGTACCGCACTCACCAGCCTGATATATTTATTTAGCCGCACTTTTCTAACGACAGTTTTGTTTTTATCCGCCTTTTCACCAGTAAGTGGGCCACTGTCATTCGCCGGAAATCTTATATCGTTATACGTGTCTCAGGAAAGCAAATTTAGCCTCACTTCCAGCGGGTGCATTTCCCCTCATGAAGTGTTACTCTGCCGTTACGGTGCTACACCGGGAAGAAAAGTGTCATTCGGAATGTATTTTTCCCAGCAACGCACTGCGTATGCACCCCTCCTCCTCCTCCTCCTCCTCCTCCTCTACTTTTAAGACGAAGCCGCTGTGCCTGTATTCCGCGACGGGCGCATCCTTGGGCAGAGACACGACGACCTGTGGATGCTTGCATTTTCTGAGCGTCACGCAGAGGCGCCCGCACTTTCCGCGTTAACTACCTTAAGAAAGGAGACACGGACTGGTGGGCTCACGCCCTTGAGCCGATAATTAAGAGTATTAAAGGCAACGCTGGTAGCTCACTGCCTGGCAGGTGTGTCCACAGTTGGTGAGCGCACATATATGGTCTGGCTAGACCACGCGGCCATTCTCCGAAATATTCCCCAAACATAAGATCCGGCATTCTACAGCAATTTTCGCCACACAGGAAAGCAGCGCGTTCACGTACAGTATGAAGGGGGTTCCAGCCGAGCCCCTTACGAGGCGGTTACTTTTGGAGCCAAGGTCAGTGAACTTAATCGTGTAATGCTGCGTGAATTGCGAAACGAAAATGTCACTCGTTACTAGGCTGACATTAGTGTGTTTTTGTCTTTACCAGGTAATATTTGCGGTTACATTTGTGTGGAGCTTAGGATGGAAATTTTCAAAACGTTTTCCGAGACCACTGAGGTACGATTTTTTCACTGCTGCGATGTGGCGGATGCGCAGTAGCCTTCAAGTTTAACAGCAATAAATAATATATTAACGACTTACACGTGCGTTTAGAAGCGATTAAAGAAGCGAGGAGAAACTACTCAAACAACTTGATCATGCAGACAGAGGGCAGAAAATGTTCAAACAGCTTTGTTCTTGGCACGCGTCTTCAAGCCGACTGGCGCGTCAGTACCTGTCGGACCTTAACCATAATAAATGCGAATATACAATCTCCGGGCGGCTGTATTCACTTGTATGAACGGCAGGGGCCTTTTCATTTTGTTTGGAACCGGCACCTAACGCAATCGTCAGGGTGTTTAAGACATCACGCCACATAGAACTGGAAATACCGAAGACCGACGGAGGATGTCATGATCCAGCTTGGCGTACTCGATAGGTACATTTGTTGTTTTCATTGCAGCGTAGTATGATACAGTGTTCACTTTTCTTTCATAACAGACAGACAGGTAAATAGGAGTGCGCTTAAATCGCGAAAGAAACAACAGTCATGGTGGATGTTCACCGTACGCGCGCACGTACGCACTGCTGGCTAGTAGACCTCGCGAGAGGGTTTAAAAACTAAGGAAGGGTTCGCCGCTGCGGCGCAAGGTGGCGACTCGGCTCCATCTAACGCCCAATGCACTCTATACCGATGATATAGCAATGTGGACAACCAACTCTGCAGGTAACAACGCTACAAGCAGCAGCGACGGTGGATGAACATTTCGCCCAACGCAGTGCTATGCGTTGCGCTCCAGACAAATGCGAAATTATTGAAATCCATGTAAGAGGTTACACGTCCCCAGGCTCGATCGACATGTATAAAGAGAGCCACGATAATAAAGAGGTCTATACCGCCCGCATCCTGCGCCTGTAGATTCAGAGCAACGGATGTGCTTCTCACAGAATCAAAACCCTGTAAACAAGGCTTAACAAACTCAGCCGCATGATCAGACGAATCACCCATCGCCGCGAAGGAATGAGAGAAGAGTACACGCTTAGACTGGTGAGTACTCTCATAATCAGCCGATTCACTAACGGTTTACCCTATCAAACCCTACACGAAAGCGAAGTTGATCCACTCATACGGACTGCCTACCGGACGTTCTTATGCCTACCGATCAATGGTTCTAATCAAATGCTTTTAGACCTCAGATTGCACAATGTTTTTCACGAATTACGTGACGCAGTCCTCACATCATAGAAGACTAGGCGCCAGACCACAGTGGCGGGCAGAGAGATGCTCAAATGGGGTGGGCACCCCGGAAGACCTGCGAGCACCGGTATCCAAACAATGTCACAAAACATTACAGCGCAAACCAGGAAGTAAGATAAGCATGAGCGGCGATACCTGTGATCAGAGGATCTTTGTTTTTCTACATCGGAGACAGCTTGGTGAAGCATCTGATAGATGGAGCTCGGACTTGGCACTGGCGTTGGTACAAAAACTCAGCCGCGTCGCCACTCCGATGGCGCCGGGGTGCGTCGTGCGGTAGCTTCCTGAACATTATTTTGCAAACACGCGCGCTCATCGTGGCATGAATCGCGGCTACTGTATGCTTCGTGCAATAGACACCTGCAAACAGACACCTGGCGCAGAAACCTGCGTCGCTGCGTTTGTCGCCTGCTTCGTACAGCTCACCTGCCTCGTTTTGCTGGCTCCTGTATGTGCACGCTCACCATGAAGATGTGTTTCTTGTCTCTTCTTTAAGTCTTTTCTCCCGCGTCCTATAGATGGCCTTGTAGTGAGCATTAGTACTGCATCAGAAAAGGGGTAAGGTATGTCAGGGTCAACTTCCAGCATCTGCAGATGAGCTAACAGAGAGGGCGTACTGGAGGGCTCCAGATTAATTTCGCTACCTGAGGTTCTTTAATGTGCACTAGCATCGCACAACCACATAGTGTGCGTATTTAGGAAATTTCCGCCCCTCAGGTTAGTAGATAAGCTTCGGTGGCAGAACGGCTCTTCACTGCCGTGTAAACATCTCTCCTTCGTCATGTCCTAGTTTACAGCCAACGACAAGACAGTTCATCGCCTACCCTACACCCACGCAGCACAAACATTCAAATAACACCGTACAGTATGCGCTTCTCACGTATGCCACGCATGCCGTGCCGTCTGCATACCGGCCACCTCGTGGGTTCGTTTGTCGTCGGCGGGGCCCCCTCGAGTCATGCTCACGGATACACGCAGACGAGGGCTCAGAACGACGCGGTCTGTGTGCAGAGAGGACCAGGCACCAAGCGAGATTAGCGGGCTGCTCCTTCATTGAACATATATTTGGCGGTGCTAGCTGCATGGTTCATAATATCAATAAGAAATGAAAGACGAACAAGACAACCGAAATGTGAACATCAATGCAAAAGTTTAGTAGGTCCTGGATTAGGAAGAAAAGCGAGTAATAAAAGGACAGTTATGTCACCTTCAAAGTGAAATTTACGTGCGCTTGTTCTCAGCTTTCGACCGCTAAGATCGTCTCGTTTTGTTGTTTGGGATTAAACTGTCTTGTCCACTTATAATATGTTACCTATGGTGTATTAGCCGATTGGTCAAAACATAAGTGTTACTTTAGAACAGAAAGAAGCCGTCTTAGTCTCAACAATAAACACGATTGAAAAGGTGATCAGAGGTTGAACGTGCCGTTTTAATTCCACACATTTTAAACATTTTAACACGACAGCGTTAAGGAGTTCATGTCGCAGAAAAGCCGGTGTCGTCAGCGTGATTCCCTTTAGGTGCTTCCTGGCTAGCAGACGACGCGCAAAGGGAGCATTGCACCAGTGCACTTCTTTGCTGTACTTTGTTCCCAGTTTTAGAATTTACATGTGTGCTGTGGTGTTTTATAAATAGTGTACAAATGACAAGTGTCTGCCATTTCAAGTAGTTCCGACTGTTTCGTATGAGAAATACGCCTTATATGGCTTAATGATCTGACTGCCGTGTTTGATTGCACGGTTTCTTTATTGGAACTATAATGTTTTCATACACTAGATATCTTGCTTTTTGAGCGCTTGAGTCGCGCACGTGTGAGCACGTCGGTTTCGTTGTTCTTCTCTGTTTATTTCGAAGTGTCTAGAAAGAAGTGTTTCCCCGTTCACCACACTTACCTTGAAATGGTCACCTGGGCATAATAAAGGTGCCTTGAGCAGCTTTTAGCTCAGGTGCTCCAACCAGTAAATGTCTGGTGAAAATAAAACGATTTGATTTGATTTGATTTCATCCCGTCTGCTTTTCGCCCGCTCGTCTCTACAGCATTTATTTTCGTGACTTTTCGAAGCGAACAACCCTGCAAGTAACGGATAAGGGACACGTGGAAAAGTGATCATATCCCTCTCTTCTCTCCTCTCTCTATCTCTCCCTTCGTTCCCCTTCCCACGTGTAGGGTAGCATACCGGGCGCAGCCTAGTTAACCTCCCTGCCTTTCTGACTCTCTCTCTCTCTCTCGAAGCGCTCATTGGGAAATTTATTCGTGTAATAGGCTTCTAAACTAATCCGCGCCGTCTTGTCTGTACTATTGCTAAGAGTCTTTTTCCCCTTTTAACACTGCCACACACACTTCGAACTTACTGACGTGCGCAAGTAAGTGTGCGTACTTGTCATCTAGGTTTTTTTTAAATTTAGGGCATGCTCTCCTAAGCGGTATTTGACACAACGGCCAGTTTGGCCGCTAAAAAACTCCGCACGTGACTTGGAAAGAAAGTGTGCCACTCCAGTGGAACACTTTAAAAATAGTGTTTTATGATTTTTATACATCCATGTTTTTTAGCATTGCAAATGCGTGGAGACCATTTTCCCAGTGTGTTGGGAACCGAGAAAAGAACAGGCACGCAGTGCTTGCTTGCCTCTTTTTTTATTTTTTGCGAGATTTGGAAGATGTAGGGCACAACCTCAGCCTAGGGGCATTTTGTGATCTTCTGCTGTTTTCCTTCCCATTCTCTGTTTAAAACTTTGACGGAGGGTGTTAGCCATGGCAATCGGGACACAATAGGAAAAAAATCATGCAGCAGAAAGCCGGCTTATCTTATTAATCAAACTATGAGGATTTCGATGTGGACACTATTTCCGGAGAGCAGATTCCATACACAGCGACGCTACGCTGCTTTGAATTGCCTTGGAGTGTGCCGAATTGTACTGCGACAACTTCATTTGTAATAGCCCCGGCAAACATGTTCTTCACAAAACGTTAGTTTATGATCTAAAACTGTTGAAAAGAAATGTAGGGTAGGTCATGGGTAAAACTCAATCCAACACCCAGTTTGTTAAAAGTAGCTAAAACTGCTTCTGCTGTAGAGGTGTAGGTGAGGCTGGTCTTCTTCGTTAAAGGTACTAAAGAATCGTTAACATACCTAAGAACCTTTAAAAACGACCTACTATTAATACTCCATTCCAAAAGCTTCATTATCTTACCTAAAAAATGCAACAAAAAATAGGAGCTACACATGACCCAATTCAGATACCATTGTGTTGCAAAAATGGCTGGCTATAAAAAGGAATAAAAGTAGAACTCAATTGAAACTGCAATAATGCTATAAAATTACCGGCTGACATTCCTGCTGCTGTCTGGCAAGACACATCGTTGTTTTCTTATGTTCTTTCGTTAACAGAAAACAAAAGGTGATCTTGAGGCACGGAATTAAACAAGTCTTGCATGTCTACAGAAACACAGTAGCAAATATATTCGTTGTACTGAAGAAACTGCGACATAACTTCACTTTTTGGTGAGGAAGGGGTCGTTCAAAACAAGGTTATTAACCTTTGTTTCAAAAAGAATTGGCTGGCGCATTTTGCCACGAACCCTATTGGCTAAAAAATGTTCTGAACGCAATTTCCGGTTGGTGGGTCTTGGCTGTAAGGAAACGACATAAGCTATTACCTCTACTATTAGTGACGTCCCTTGCAAGTGTGCTCAGGTCTAATCTCTGACAAAAGCCAAAGAACTTTGTCTTTACTCTTACTTCCCTTTTCTTAACAGCGACAAAATTCTTATTCACTGCATTCTCAAAGCGAAATCTATTGGGTAAAACTACAAACCAACCATCCTTATTAGCTTGAAGAAGCTTTGTTTATGGTTGGTTTATGAGGGTTTAACGTCCCAAAGTGACTCAGGCTATGAGCGACGCCGTAGTGAAGACCTCCGGAAATTTCGACCACCTGGGGCTCTTTAACGTGCACTGACATCGCTCAGTACATGGGCCTCTAGAATTTCGCCTCCATCGAAATTCGACCGCCGCGGCCGGGATCGAACCCGCGTCTTCCGGGCTAGCAGCCGAGCGCCATAACCACTAAGCCACCGCGGCGGCCATACTTGAAGCATCACGTTATTGCTGTTGGAGTACGAAACCGCACCCTTTTAACACACTGTCACTGTGCAAGTCTACATCTTTCGGCGTGACGTCCTGCAGCAGTCCGCACCCGGCCTTCATCTTTCTCTGGCAGGATCACTTTTCGGTTTATTTGTTCATGCGCTGGAACACCGGGTTGCACACCAAACTTAGGACGCTTCTGTAGGAGACGCGATATATCCTCAGGCGGCACAGAAGCATCCCCAGGACGACTACATTTCTTTTGCCTTGCGTCTTGTAATCTTGCTTCCTAGCCAAAAGAGCAGTCGGATCAAGAAACATTTCCACCCGCACTCCGTGAGCTATGCCGCAAGTCGCTCGAGTGATGCAAGCTTCCTGAACGTGCGCCGTTCAGGGTGGTCTTTTAATATATCTAAGCGCAGCCAGTCCTGAAAATGACGGACTTTCGCCAGGGTTCCGAACGCTTTAATCTGCACAGCCTTCTGACATTCCCCCCCGGCGGTTTCACTAGGTCCGAAAAAAACACGCACCTAACGTTTTATGTCTTCCCAAGCGGGCGTTGCGTCAATGGCCGTTTAGGAGAACTCGCTCTAAAATTAAATAAATCTAGATGACAAGTACGCACACTCATTTGTGGACGGCAGTAAGTGCCAAAGATGTGTGGCACGATCCGAAGGGACAAAGACGCTTGGCAAGAGCACAGTCAAGACGGCGCGGATTAATTTAGGAGCCTATATCACATAAAGAAACTTGGAGCACCCGGTCTCTATCTCTCTTTATCGCTGCGTTTAATTTTCTAGAAGAGGCTAACTATTGACGAAACGCAAAGAAAAGCTATGAGACACATGATATGATGTACTATGCTTTTGCTTACCTGCGCATGAGTTCTGCTATGTTGGTTGTGTCATCAATCGTTATGTTTTTTTCCCATCGTTTTCGCGCATCACGCAGCCTTAAATAAGATGTCACCTTCCGGCAATGAAATCAGGTGTCAGATAGCGCCTATGTATGTTTGCTGTTTCGTCATGATTAACCATGTTTGCGGTATAACGTTTTACGAAATCGTTATGCAGCAAATCGCCCAAAAAGAAGTTTTAATGATCCAAGCAATCACTCTCGCATAGAATCCGACACCACATTCAGGAGCTTCATCAGCAAAGAATGTGCACCGCGAGCTGAAGGCAGGTCGCCGCTTGTTCAGGCTTCGACTCGTGCTCAAAAAGCTCAAAAGAGACACCGAGGCAGTGTATGTTGACGTGAGAGCCTACCCGGATGCTGACGCTTTCGCGGTAGCGGCCATGAACAACAGGTTCAGCCAGGTTCTAACAGACTCTATACTGGCCGAATTCCCAGCTACAGCATTGGTCACTGCAGTGGCACTGGCTATTAGGCATTTTCACAACGTTGGTGCCCCTTCGCACATTTTCACGGACTTTCAACAAGCCTGCCGCGATTACTTGACAGGCCGACCACCGACTGGAGTGAGGATCATCTTGGGCCCCGTCTCACCGAACATTATCTCATTACCTGGACTTCAGGCCGCGAAGGCGTGGAGGGGAACAAGAGGGTTTACGTATTAGCTCCCGATATTACCAACCGAGCTGAGCTGCCTACTCACCACCTTGTACCCCAATCTACACGTTTTAAGAACGCCTTCAGACCCAACGGCTCGACCTTCGCACTTGTCCATCACCACTTAGGCGCCTCACGGCAGAGGGAGCCAACGCCTGCCTGCCAATTAAAAAAAATACTTTTCCGAACCATTCAAGGTGCCACAAAATCCATCCCACCAAATACCAGAACACCTGCCATTGGTGCAGCGCTAGTCCGGAACTTTCATATATAATGGGGGTGCCAGGCAAAACCGCAACATTTGCAGGGGTCAGACGCGTCATCCTAGCAGTGGAAGGTACAACTGACAAGCGTTACCTTGAAGAGACAGCGAGCGCTCATCCGACTGGTACACTCCTCGGCTAAAGCCACTGGGGTCCTGGACAGGGGACTCAAAATACCAGCTCAGCCAGCACCACCTTTTGGTCATTAAGCCTGTTTCTTCCTTCTCCGCCCGCTACAGCGTCTCAGCTGTCGGCTGTCATCCTCGTCTCGCCGCGACCTTGGCGGACTAACGGTTCGAGATGGGTTCGAGCCCTCTCTACAATTCAGTGAGACGCAGTCCGACTCCAGCTGTGGCTCTTAATTTTTTCTCGGCGCCGCCGCCCGCTTCCGGAATTTTCGTGTTCGGTTTTTCGACAGCGATACACAGGCTCGTATTCACGCGTTAACGGCTTGATTAATGAGATACCGCCTTCGGCGGACGGGGATCGTCTCTCCACTTTCCTCACAGTGGGCGTGATTGAACTCCTTAACGAATTATCATGTTCAAGAGCAATTGTGCCGGCCGTTGCCGGTAGCATTTTGCCGCACCGTTTTATTTATCGTATGCGGAATCGTCCTTCTCTCGTTGGCCGCCATGTGTACTAAAACAGCGATGTGTGACATTTTCTGTTAAACGCTGCAGCGTAAGAGCAAATTGTGTGCAATGTGGCGTGTTACTGGAGCTGCTATTCACGCGATTGATGATCAATTCCTCAAAGTTTAGGTAATCTGAAGAAGAGGAGAGACCGCGAATATGGTACTCTTTCACGCTGGAGACCCAGCGGAGTTCCAAGCAACTGCAACAGCCCTCTGTCAGGCGGCAAATTTAATGTAGACGGATCACATCAGCTTGAGCTGACACCCTTGCTTGCTCCGTTGTCACTTGACTAAAGCCGTAATATTATTTGAATGTGTTTGCAATGAGAATTCGCCTGAGGAGAGGCTGAGCCGTAAACTCGATGGTGATTGATCGCTATGCGCGCTGCCGTAGCCTAAACCCCCGTCCTCCTCCATTGGGCATTACGTGTCCCGTCTGCGGTCGCCTATGGTCGAAATACCGCAGCCGCCGCACTCAAAAATCGCATTACCCAGAAGCGGAATTGTCGGCCAATTTTTTAAGCCCCAATTTTTTAAGTCAGTTAGCTGATGCACTACTTGCATTTTAGTCTGTTGGAGTGAGCACGTTGCACGCTAAGCTGACGATGTCAAAATTGTGTCCATGTCAGATCTCTGTACCAGCGAAGTGGCGATAGTGCCCCTTTTTCCGTACCGACAAGAAAGCTTTACCTCAAGATATTGATTCGCGCATGATGGCTTCCCGACAGTTTGCGGCCAAATGCGCAAAAGTGACCTAGAGGGGTGCGCCTATTTTTTCGCACAAGCTTTACATATATATATATATTTTCTTTGCTTGGCAGAGCAGCGCGAATGCTCCGTGAGTGTGATTAGGCGGGATTGCCGTGGGTTCGCGGTGACTGAAAAAGTTTGTCTTGACCGAAAAACACGCGAAACAGTTTATCTTAAGGGAATTTTTAAAAATTAAAATTTGTGTGTAGGCTAGTGGGTTCATACTTGACTCGTAAGAGGGCAGCGCAAAAAACGGCACGGAATATAGCAGAGACACCGAAGACAGGACGGGCGCTGACTACCAACTGCGAAGGCAGGTGACTCGTGTTACGTGCCTTCGCAATGTGATACACCTCAGTCACCTCCTTTTCAACTTTTTTACATTGAGCAAGGGAAACCAACCAAATGGTCTCACATCTTTCATATTATCAGGGAATTCGTCTTAACCATGTTCGCATTGACGAGATGCTACTGAATATGCCGGAATGCCGGATCACAACGAAGGTACGTCGCTGCAAAAATAAATTGCTCAGTTATTGCCTGGATGAAAGAATATTTACATTTGAGACCCCAGATAGTAGCGTTCAATGGAGCGCAGTCTGATCGGGCAGGCCTATCATTTAGTGCACCTCAGGAGTCGATTCTGGGGCCAATCCTCTTTTTAACCTATATGAATGACGTATGTTGCGTCATTTCTTCAAAAAGGCCATTGTTTCCAGACGACTTTGTCCTACACAGGGTCATTCATACTTCTGACGATTTCGGTGCCCTGCAGAATTGTTCCCACTAACTGTTGCAATACTTGGCGAATGGGTTTTAACGTGAAAAAATCTGTGTACGTATGTTTCACTAGGAAAAAAATTATCTTGAGTTTGCATACAGTATTAACGCCGAAACACTATTAAAAGTTTCCAACATAAATATCTTGGTGTTTACTGCAAATTTATCCTGGCGTCACCATATAGATTGCATTGCAAGCGACGCATCCAGAGTGCTGAGATTTCTTCGCAGAAATGTGAACAATTTACCGCCTAACGCTAAAGAGCACTAGTATAAAACTAAAATTTCAGCGGTGCCAGAATATTCCTCTTGTGTCTGCGACCTATGGCTGCATGTATACACTCACAAGATTGAAATGATCAAGAATTTGCCGGTGCAATTTTTGAATGCCAATTATTCCAGGAATTTTAGTGTCTCCGCTGCAAAGAATAACCTTGGATGGGAATCACTCCAGCAGCGAAGGATCTTAGATAAAAAATTTTCCACAGTGTATTTCACACTAAAACTGGTATTAATCAGGAGCATTATCGGCGTCATCCAGACTACGTCTCACCGCGTCCTAATTATGCTTATCAAATTAAAGAGATCAGATGTAAAAGGAACTTCTTCAAGATGTCCTTCTTCCCCAAAACAATTCGCGAATAGAGTAAACTCCCACCTGCTATAGCTACCTCCGATGTATTTTTTCTCTCTTTGCGGAATGGGCATTGTAATTAAGCCCTTGTTTCTTCAATGGTTGTAAAAATGTTCCCTCTATACTTGTATGATTGTATTTTCGGATGCATGCCTATTTGCTTTTAACTCCATTTCCTGCTTTCATCGCTTCTGCAATGTCACATGACGCTGTGGGTATGTAATAAATAAATAAAACAAATATCCTCTCTAGAACATCGTGGAAACGAGCTTGGGCACAAATTCAACACCTATATTTTCCACAATTAGCTATAAATCATCGCTCACAATTTTTAAAAAATATACTGTTTGCTGCGCCACACGACGACAAACAATACGTCGTTGGCTGCAATGCACCAGTTTGTATTAAAGCCCGGGCTCAAGTTACGTGAACCGGCTTTTATACTGGGGCCAGTTGGCAATATCGACAAGGAGCAGAGATATAGCGCTTTGTGATTGCGCCACTTTTTCACTGCGAAGGTTTTCATACGTGGCATGTTGAACTTTCTATTTACGGCCCTATACTCACCATTTGTCCTCTGCCTTTATCTTATACGCCTGCTGCACACTCGACCTAATGTGGAAATATCTCGGATGTCGAATCTGTTTTGTCTGGGCGCAAAGGTTCTTTTTATGTACTATCGGGGACAAAAGTAACTGACCCCCCTCCAAGCTCGGAGTCGTGCCGCACGGCTTGTAACCTGACGATGCACTCCTGGTGACGTGATCGGTGCACTGTGCCGGTCTCGATACCAGTAGTGCATCGTCAGGTGGCATCAGCATCCCGTGCGGCACGGAAGAAAACTTTGAGAGGGTGTCAGTAACTTTTGTTCCGGATAGTACAGCACATTTTCATTTATTTTCAATTAATGTTTTTTTAGCGTTCTCGGCTTTGAATACTGCACTTCCGATATTTGTTTTGTACATAAGTAATCATACCCTGGACAGTATGCAGCCCGAGGAATGAATACAGGGTGTCCCCGATAAATTTAGCCAGGGATTAAAATACGCCGAGGCACTCTGAAGCGAATCGACCAAATGCATGCTGCTGGTTGCTGTATTGAGCAAGTCACACTATTTTTGTGTTGTGCTTAATTGCATAATTAGTTGAGGTTAACTAACCAACTTCGCAAGCAAAGAACATAGGCGAAAAAGGCCAATTAGAAAGTTGTAGAACTGTTCCTAAAAGGACGCATTGAAAAGTTTTTAACTTTTCTTATATTACGTATAATCTCTTTTCGCTCACTGCAGAGGCCCGCGAAATACAAAAAAAAAATACCACGTGACATGCCGCTTGCGCGTCGCGATAACAGTGCTCTCACACGTTCCGTGTAGGAACGAACAAATCATTTAGCCCAGTGTGCTGCTGCACGAAAGGTGACAGTGCAGCGACGCAGCAGCTGGCTGAGATATTTACCCCAGCAGTATGCTTCCCTTGCGGCGCTCGAGGATAGCGACCAGCAGACACAGTTCTTATTGCTTGCGCTCGCGTAATCGCTCAGCCAGCGCCTGCGTCGCAGCCCTCTCACCCTTTAGGCAGCAGCACACCGTTCTTAATTAGCTGTTTGTTTGTTGGACAGACCGTTTGTGAGCACTTCTAATCGTGGCGCGCAAGCAAACAAGTCAGGTGGTATATTTTTGTATTTCGCAAGCATCTGCAGAGAACGAAAAAAAACGCAGAATAGATGTAAAGTTTGAAACTTTTCAGTGGGATGTTTCGCGGACAGGTCTACAGCTTTCCCATTAGATTTTTCTCCTAGCTCCGCTGCGTACGAAGTTGGTTAATTAATGTCGAATAATTACGCCATTGCGCACGATACAAAAATAGTGAGTTGCTCCATACAATAGCCAGCAACATGCATTTGGTCGCGTCGTCATAGAGTGGGGCAGCATATTTTTAAACCCTGACTACAGTTAGCTGGGGCACCCTGCATATTGCAGGGTCCTGACACTTGAGGTCTTCACTCGCTCACTGTAGTGATTGCCGTTGCACAAAATAAAAGCTCCTAATTGCACTATCAGTTACGCTTTTGTGTAGCAAACCATGTAACCCTGCTGAGAAGCTGTCTTGGACTGAATGTTCTTGGAGCGCAGCATCATTGACATTATAGGGTTTCTTTATAACCCCTACTTGGGCAGAAGATATCTGAGGTTTAGGTTTATGCTGGTTTGCGATGCTTTCCGTCACTGAATAATAGGAAACCCATTTTTGTTTTTGGTTATTTACTTCACTGCCTATGCACAACTCATTATTGTAAACATCTGTAATCCATTTTTTTGTATCCAATACAGAAGCTTCTGGCCAATAACTTCTGAAGCTTGCAGCAATCACTGACGGCAATGAGGTTTCTAATTCATCCAGTTTACGTGTCCCCACAATTCAAGCCTATTTTTGTGCTTTTCAATGTAATACTTGATACCGATTTTGTGCCGTCTAGTTGAGTTGTGGCCGTCGTTGCTGCCCTTTTAAGCGCAAATCTGAGGTTGAGTTTACGATGTGTATAGTACTGTCTCCTTCCGCTAAAGTGTCAATTTTAGGTACTGTTCACAAGTACTTTAATTCCTCTCATAGCAGATGAGCCTCTTCACTTTCAATTGATTGTATTTTTGTTTTTATTGTTTTCAGGAATCCTTGAAGCTCGCTCTTGTCGCAGTCCTGTTTCTCTGTCTTTCACGTAAGTATCATCTGTCTTTTCCACTCAGTTTCACTTACTGTTGTTAATACATGTCGAGTATAAAGCGGGCACGTGTTTTGCGCATTATGCCCGTGATATTGACAAATTGTAGACTAGAACCTAGCCCGCTAGCTGACGGAATAACAATTAAACCCCTGATACGTTTTTGAATTACTCGGCTGAGTCACTCTGCCTTATATTTCTAGAGCCTCGAGATTCAAGAAGCTGTGTTAACTATTGATTTAACTAATAACTAAAATAGTTATTTTATTCATAACGTAACTAGGTTATATAAAGGATAGACTTCAGTGGTCCATGCTAGGTCCTCTATTATTTAAACTTTACATTCATTAATGTAATCCAATTATTGCGCATTATTTGCAGCTGACTTCTTCATGTGCATGCGATAGTAAATCTCTGCGACAGAATGGTTTGTCGACGCAAATTTACAGGGAAGGTGTCGTACATGAACAGCGGAAATGAACCATAAACAAACTTTAGTGTATGACTTCTTTCCACGTCGTCTATCTCTTCTCATCGCTGCAGGGTAAATAGGGTTCACAGCTTGTCACTTCCGTCTATTGTAATTTAAAGCTTTATTACACGGCTTCGTAAATTCGCGACGTATGGTGTTCACGCCGTTTTCTAGCGATGTACTCACTGTTACATGGAGCTCGCATACAGGGTTTGATGTTAACCTGTCCTCAGTAGCCCGTGCTTTCGATGTCGAAATTGGTGGTCTGTTTGTGAGCAATCTGTGAAGAAATTTTGAAGAAAATCTGGGAAATAGTTTTGTCTGTCATTTATCGACTAATGTAGCAATGAAATATGGAGGCACTCGTTAGGGGAAAATGTTTAACATTCTGGGCCTGCAAGTTGGTTCAAGGTCTTCTTTAGAACTTTAAACAACTCGGACTATGGGGTAAAAATGGCAAAATTCTCAAGCGAGAGAGCGACATCTGAAATATGAACAGCGCTAATTAATTTTTAACATTGTATCCGAAAGTAGGTATGATAAATGGCATAAATTTGAGGTATTCATTTTTCTGCTGATATCGCATAATATCGGACCCAAAGGATGAGCCTGAAAACTTCACGCCGAATATATCGCTAACAAATCCCTAATAACATGGAATCCTTAATAGGCGCTTATAACTTCTGAAGAGACCAGTAAGATCCTCGTGTATACCATACAATGGCTTCACGCCATACGTTCCCATTTTATGGCACCTTTCCCAGTTTCACGTAACATGCATGAGTGGATCAGTTTCTAGTAAAGCTGCTCGTTTTATCGCGTCATCGAAATCACTTATTAGGCGTATGGGCTCATGAGGAAATGCTAAATACGGTTTCTGTTTGTGTGTATAAAAAATTAGTTTTTACTTTTTCTTGTTCTTTGCTTCCCAGTACCTATTAATTCGTTCACTGTCGTAGCGTCTGGCATCTCACCTTTTAGATTATTAAAATCATAGAACAAAGTGTAGGTAACTTGTATAGGCAACTTGTACTGTTGCATGGCTTACGTTCCCTTTTTATGGCACATTTCCGAGTTTAACGTACCTTGCATGAGTGGATCAGTTTCTAGTAAAGCTGCCCGTTTTATCGCATCATCAACATCACTCATTAGGCGTGTGCACTGATGAGGAAATGCTTAATACGGTTTCTGTTTGTGTGTATAAAAATGAGTTTTTTACATTTTCTTGTTCTTTGAGTCCCACTACCTATTAATTCGTGAACTGCCGTAGTGTCTGGCATCTCACGGTTTATGTCATTAAAACCATAAAACGAAGCGTAGGTAACTTGTATAGGCAACTTGTACCGTTGAACTCTTCTCTATTGAGTGCAGAAAGGAGAGCTGTTAAAACATCGTCCGAATTTAAAGCGTGGAAAGTGATCACCTATATTTTGGCCTTTATTCGCAAGCCACCACATATGTTGTCGAAAAGCGGGTCTTGTCCTCCGTGAGAAACCAAGGCGAGATGTCCCAAGATAACGGGCCGTCCTAGCCAGAATCTGGTGGCAGAATCGCATAAGCACTGCGTTTTCTTCGTTATCACGAATTTGAAGAAGAAATTATATTCATAAAATATAACTCTCGCGCTAACATAAGGTCTAGTCGGCAATTAATATTGGAAAAGAGAAAAATGTGCCTTAAAGCAACTACAAAACTGCAGTGCCTCAAAGGGGTCAGTAAAACTAGGTGCGATGCGACCTATTGTGTATATACAGGGGGCGCTACCCATCATTCATCTCATCTGTATATAAGCGACAGTCATCAGAATAAAGGGGCGTTCCCGATACCCCATCGATGTAGTCTCGCCTGGTCCCTCGGCGCTTCGCGCCACCACATACTGGCGCAGTCGACGAACATAGCAAAGAAGCGTTTGGCCTGACTAGGTTTTTCTGCTGCCGCGGTTCGTCCAAGGGGCGTCACCTACGAGATGGAAGCGGCCGGATTGCCGCCATTATCGCTTTTTCTTGAGACGGCCGGGGACGCGACGAATCCCTGGGAGGAGTGGCGTGATTTCACCAATTTTCTGCAAGCGACGGTGTGGAAAAGCAATCGCCCCAGTGGAAAAAGGCCATTCTGCTACAATGCCTGGGGATTGAAGGACGCCGTGTTTTCCGCACTTTGGGTCCGGAGCCAGCACAGACGCCAACGCCAGCCAAAGAAAAGGACAAGGTAGAGGCAAGTGAAGAGAATTGTTATACCAAGGCACTTGGCTTACTGGAGCATCATTTTTCAAGTACCGTGAACGTATTAGTCTAGTGGCATCGATTTACGTTAAGGAGACAGTTACCAAATGAGCCGATACGAGCATACGTCAGTGCGCTCCGTCAGTTAGCAAAGACGTGCGACTTCGGGGATTTCTTGGAGGCGGCTCTACGGGACAAGGTTGTTGACAGTGCGAAGCACTGAGATGCGACAGAAACTGCTCGCGAAGGGGTAAAAACTTACGTTGAACGAGGCGGTGGAAATTCTGCAAACGTACGCGCAGGCAGCGGAAGATGCTCAGGTCTATGATCAAGGGCCACTACAACCGGACATGGTGCATCATGTTTCGAAAGGAGGGGGGCAACAAAACGACTCGAGAATGCCGCGGGTGCGAAAATGTTACCGCTGCGGCTCTACAAGGCACCTGACAAATTCACAAGATTGCAGAGCGTGAGGGAAACGTTGTTCCAGATGCCATAAAATCGGACATTTTCAAGCGGTCTGCGCTAGGTCGGTGGAGCGGGATGTACAAGTAATTCAAAACGACGGCTCCTGTGAAGAGGATGGGCTGACCGTGCTGGCTGTCAGACAAGCGGAACGAATGTCCCTGGTCGCCGATGTCGTCATTGAGAGCTAGCAGTTGCAACTGGTGGTAGATTCTGCGTCGTCTGTGTGTTTTGCCAGAACACCTTTATCGGGCCAAGTTCGCCTGCAGGTTTCCTTTGGCTTCAACTACTGCAACATTGCGGGTTTTTGCACAGAAGGAAATTCTTGCAGTGGGGTATTTTGTAGCCAGAGTTGTTGTTCTCAAGGCATGGCATTGCTGGGACTGGATGCTGTGCAACAGCTACAGTTGCATATCGATGTTTCGGCACTGGAGTGCCTGCAGGTCACGGCCAGCTCCCCGTCGCTCCCTCCCGAGTTGTGTGAGTTTTCCTTTCTTTTTGCGAATAAGTTGGGACTAGTGAAGGACTTTGTGCACTCTGTGAAGCTGCGCCCAGATGTCAAACCAGTAGCGGCTAAACTGCGACGCTTGCCCCTGACCTTACAGGAGAAAGTAGCAGCTGAACTGGCAAGATTGCTAGAAGCCGGCATTACAGAAAAGGTTAATGCTGCAGAATGGGTGTCTAATTTTGTAGTTGTACAGAAGGATGGCAGTATTCGCTTTTGTGTTGATTTGTGCGAGCCCAACAAAGCAGTGGTTGTTGATGGGTTTCCTTTACCACACAGAGGAACTGTTGCATGCGTTGAGTGGAGCAACAATGTTTTCGAAATTAGACCTTGACTCAGCCTATCACTAAGTGCAATTAGCAGAAGAGAGTCGTGAAATAACGACGTTTATCACGCATGAAGGATTATTTCGGTTTCGCATGGTGTGTTTCGGTCTCGCATCAGCCCCAGCCGCCTTTCAGCGAATGATACAAGAAATTTTGAAAGGCTGCAAGGGTGTATTGTTCTATATAGATGACATCATAGTCTTCGGAGAGACCAAGAACGAGCACGACCGTAACTTCCACGAGGTATTGGACCGGATCGCCAGCGCTGGGCTGCAGCTGAATCATAAATGCCTTTTCGCGGCCCAGGAACTGTTATTTCTAGGTCACCATGTGAGTGCACGTGGTCTCGGCCCACTCAAATCAAAGGTGGATGCTATACTTAAGGCACCAGCGCCGACGGATTCAGTGGCGTTGCATTCATTCCTTGGGCTCGTAGGTTATTCCTCCCATTTTCTTCCACATTATGCAGAAGTGGTGGAACCATTGCGAAAACTTCTCCGAAAGGGCCAAGAGTTCGTGTGGGACCAGGACGCAGAGCAAAGTTTTCTTAAGGTCAAGGAGATGCTGTCAGCATGTGGAGTGGTGGCTATGTTCGACGTGTCTTTGCCTGTACAGGTGACAGCTGATGCATCTGCATATGGGCTTGGAGCTGTGCTGCAGCAGGTAGTTGACGGCGAAGTGCCAACAATGGCATTCGCTTCCAGGGCACTAAATACACAAGAACGCAAGTACTCTACCGGGAACGAGAGGCGCTTCCATGTTTATTGGGGCATTTGAACATTGGCATATATATCTCTGGGGCCGCAGGTTCGTGTTACGGACTGACCATCAAGCATTGGTAACACGGCTGTCAACAAACGGGGTTGGACGACGTCCACTGCGTATTGAACGCTGGTGTGCTAGGTTGTTGCGATACATTTATACAGTGCAATATACAATAGGACAAACCAATCTCGTCTCGGACGCACTTTCTCTGTTGCCTCTGAGGTTGACTGAGGACGAAGCTGTGGAAGAGGTGGTCGCTGCAGTTTCCAGCCTGATAACAGAGTGAACTATAAGCAGCAACAGCTGATGATCCGCTGCTAAACGAGGTAGCAGGGTACGTTATGTCTAGATGGCCGGAAAATAATTGTTTAGCCGGAAAACTAAGGCTGTATTTTCGCATTCAAGGAGAGCTTTCAGTGGTAGATGGCCTACTGTTTCGGGCTGAACGAGTCGTACCCCCTGCGGCACTCACTTCTAGATTAGTCATGATGGCACACGAATCGCATCCAGGCATTGTGCGAACAAAATAAAGATTGAGGGAACAGTACTGGTGGCCCGGAATGGACAATGAAGTTGAAGCCGTGATTAGGAACTGTGTGGTTTGTAAAGCATCAGATAAATCGGCAAAATCGGTGACGCCTCCTTTGCAACCAGTGGAGGGGCCAGAGAAGCCCTGGGAAAAGCTTGGAATTGACATCGTCGGACCGATGGAGCAAGCACCTCCATAGTGAAGATTTCCGCTAACTGTGATTGATTACCACAGCAAGTGGCCAGAGGTGGCATTCGGGTCCAGGATAACTACACAGGTTGTTATAAAAGTACTCCTGGAACTGTTTGCAAGGGAAGGGTACCCGAAAAGCATCGTGACGGACAATGGGCGTCAGTTCATGTCTACATGTTTTGAGCAGGTTTTGCAGGACCGAGGGATTGAGCACTGCGTTACAACATTGTACTACCCACAAAGCAATGGGCAGATTGAGCGGTTTAACCGCGTGCTGAAGGTATGTATACAGGTCGCGGCGTTGGAACGGACACCGTTGAAGGAGGCAATCTGCGAGTACCTGGGTGTGTATAGGGCCACCCCGCATGCAGCTACAGGTGCGTCACCGGCGTTCTTGCTACAAGGAAAAAGACCGAGGACAAGTCTGGATGTATTTGACCTTCCAGGAAAAGAACTTTTCGACGAACCTCTACTTGCCATACAAAAGTTGAAATATCGGGTCAGAGAGCAGCAGCAACGAACAAAAAGGTATACAGAAGAAAAACCCCGCCACGGTGGCTGAGTGGTTACGGCGCTCGGCTGCCGGCCCGAAAGACGCGGGTTTGATCCGAGCCGCGGCGGTCGAATTTCAATGGAGGCGAAATTCTAGAGGCCCGTGTACTTTGCGATGTCAGTGCACATTAAAGAACCCCAGGTGGTAGAAATTTCCGGAGCCCTTCACTACGCTAAGGTGGCAGACTGGGCATGTTGGTGATTCATAATGGAAATGTACAGCGCAAATACAGACAAGGACACAAGAAAGAATGACATGGAACACACGAGCGCTGACTTGCAACAGGTTTATTTAGAAATTCGGACCAGTATTTATAGCAAAACCAGGTAATCATCACGCATGCGCAGTAGGAGTAAAATGTTGTCTCAAATATAACAGCTCTTTGTTAGTTGCTACAAAAATTGTGCAGACTGTCCAGGCCCACTGATTCAAAAAATCACAACTGCAAGAAGAAGCACCGAACTAAGTTCGTTGAATGTACGCAGTCCATCGTCTACAGCATCCCTTTGAAATGTGGAAAGAGGTATGTAGGGCAAAGCGGTAGATGTTTGAATGACCGCCTCTGAGAACACTGCAATAATGTGACTGAACGGCGAGGAGGGTTCCTGGACGCTCACTGCAGAAAATGTAAGAACGGTAATGATGACAGCGATTCTGATGAAGATTTTGTGTGTTGGCCTGTGTACAAAGATTGTTCTGTGATTGCCAAACACCGTTGCCAACTAACTCGACAGATAGTAGAGGCTGAATTGATAGACCGGTTGGGTGAGTCCTGCGTGGCCAAGTCATCTATTGCTCTAACTAACAAAGAGCTGTTATATTTGAGACATTTGACTCCTACTGCGCATGCGTGATGATTGCCTGGTTTGCTATAAATACTGGTCCGAATTTCGAAATAAACTTGTTGCAAGTCAGCGCTCGTGTGTTCCATGTCATTCTTTCTTGTGTCCTTGTCTGTATTTGCGCTGTACATTTCCATTATCCTTCACTACGGCGTCTCTCATAGCCTGAGTCGCTTTTTGACGTTAAACCCCCATAAACCAAACCAAACCAAACAGATGCAAAACGCGGTGCCAGAACGTCCACCATTGAACCAGGAGATTTCGTGAAAGTAAAACAACGCGGACCGAAGACGACGCACAACTTTTCCTTGCCGCTGCAAGCAGAGAGACGAGTGGGCAAGCATTCATTTTTGTTGGCAAATGGCACTAAATGGAATGCATCGAAGCTGACGGTAATTGCCAAAGGAGAGGACGAAGGTGCATAAGCATTAGCTGACACGGTTATAGAGCGACGTGGTGCAGACAAAGGATTTTCCTGTGACCTAGAGACTCAAGTAGGTGACAGGGCGGAACCAGAGACTCCTGCTACATTCACGGACAAATCGGAAGTGGTGCAAAATGAGGACACTGAAAAGAGAGCTCCTCGTCCCGAAAATGCACCGGCCACATCAACGGAGTCTGCGCCTCAGCTGCCTGACCAGCAATACTCCGCTCGACCGCAACGAACTAGACGACCGCCACTACGGTATGCGGACGAGTTTGCCTGATACTGAAAGACGAGCGTGCCACGTGCTGTGAAGCGTGTATAGTTTCAGTTCATTGTTGTGTTATTTACTTTGCGTTGTGTTATGAGGCGGAATATGTTGTGTATGTATAGGGGGCGCTACCCATCATTCATGTCATCTGTATATAAGCGACAGTCATCGGAATAAAGGGGCGTTCCTGATACCCCGTCGATGCAGTCTCGCCTGGTCCCTCGGCGCTTCGCGCCACCACACGACCTATTTTAACCAAACGTAATGTTACACTGCTTTTCTAATGAAGGCTACATTCCCCACAGTTACATTAAATATTTTGTGCAAGCCCGGACAACACGCCCTTCCAAAGCGATCTTCCTTGAATCACTAATTGTGCAATTTTTGTTGTGTGCAAAGGAGGACACTGAATATTCACTCTTCATTATTTTTGTGCGTAGAAATGATTTTCAGGTAGATATCTTCAAAATAAACTAGCACACGGTCCCAGAGATCGCTTACAAGTGTTTCGAAAAATTTGCTTTTAATTTAAAAAAAAAAACGCTTCCTTTTCCAAGCATAGTTCGAAATTCAAAGGCAGTGGTTAGCCATGGATTACTCAAGCAAATCTTAAGAGAGTTAAGAAAAAGGATTCACATTAAAGCGTATATTCTCGAGAAATGAAGCAGCCATTGATGCCTTTAAATTTTACTCAGCGTCTTCCGAAAAGGGCTGATGAGGTTGAAGGATATGTACTCCCTGTGATTCTTCTCGCCCTGTCCAGGACGTACGGATGTAGTTTGGAATAAACTCGCCAATGGCACGGACATCATTATAGCAACATTTAATACATCTACGAGAACCCATCAACTAGTAGGCAATTTATATTTGGCATATTTTGCAGATTGCCTTGTTCAAAAGAATTTCAGTGTTGTATCACATTTTCCTCGTAATGTGTCGTGATGTAAGTACAAATTCATTCTTCTTAGAACTCACAGGTAAAAATGAAGTGCAGTCTCTACTTTTCGACTAAGGTTTCTTGTGCCTGTGATGCTAATGGTGTAGAGGTCAGGCCTGTGAAATTTATGATTGATAACGTAATCCCGATAATTGCCTGTATCTATAATCTTCGGTTATTTTCGTGCGCATTTTCGTCAGAAATGCAAGTATAACCTGTCTTTACGTGTTTTAAAAGAAAGACGCCACCACGAAGTCAACAACTATAAACCCTTATCACTCTTTCCCATAGAATATAAAAGCCTATTTAAAATGATTAATAACAAAAGTTTACCTTTTGTAGTGAACATAACAAAGAGATCACAGTATGGCTTTCAAATTAATCAGTCTACAGAGCTACCACTATTGGACTTAGATTGCATAATTCGCGATAACACTTTTTTGTCATACACATCATAGTTGACCGCCTGCGCTCCATCTTTCCTTAAACTTACGCTGTTTACAAAGCGAATAAAACGTGAACTCCAGTACGCATCGTAATTATGGGATCCTGTTCTTGTAAACGTAAGCAATTGTCTACAACTTCTTCAAAATAACACCGCTCGCTTCATTCCTTCTCATTACAACCGAAAAGCCAGTATATCAGCCTTGAAAAGTAACCCTGCTTCTCAGTCTTTACAATTCTGCCCTAAAATGTCGCACTTTACTTTATTCTATAAACTTCCTTGCTGTCCGTGCCCTGCCGCGAACCATTTCTTGAACAACTTATTTGCTCCCATCGCACTGACCATATTCGCAATATCAGTGTCAAGCGTTGTAACACAAAAACTTTTTAAAGCAAAAGCTCTACTTCCTCCTTACAGAGCTTAAGGTCATGTGGCTATATAATTTGACCTTCAAACCAGAAAGAGCGGAGACTTGGCTCTCACGCTATGCCACGTGAATTGCCACGACTCGCCACAGCTGCGAGCGTTGTGCTGACGGAGCTCGCTGGCCTCGCAGCTATCGATTTACGTGACTCGCTGCGCCTCGCCACCGCTTCGTACGCTGAGGCAACGGCACTCTCGCAGCTGCCGGAAGTTGCGTGTCGGGGCGTTTGCCATGACGTGTGCTTACCTTCATGTGGTTGTGTTTAGAGGGCTCACCAGCTACGAGGCAACTCAGATTTGAACTTTTTCTGTCGATAGATGGCAGCACTTAAGTACCACAAAAAGGAGGAAACTTCTATTACCCCTCCAGGTGTGTAAATTCTACCGCGACATCTCCTCGACCGCAACACGCAAGTATTAGTTCTTCCGCGAACAAAAAGTAGGGCCGAGAACTTCCTGTGTATATCCTGCCAAAGCAGGGAGGCGGAAGCACAAAAGAATAACCCGTCTCAGAGGGCGGTGGTCACAGAATGAACCTTTTTCCAGTAACCCACCACTCAGCTACCACAAGGAAATGTACGTTTTCCGGTTTCAGTCACCCTAAGCTCCCTCGCATCTTTTCTGCGAAAATACAATTACAATGATAGTGTGGGGTATACAGCCTGTAGTTAGAAGCAGTGTTGGTTTAGACTAGCCAGAAGAGATGAGTGTGAGTCATATTTTGACACACCTTGGGAACACCTCCCCTTCCGCACTTTGGCCGGCTCTTCCGTATTCTGCGTATTCCTCCATCGCCACACGCAATACGAGCCTGGTGACCATGTACGAGTGTGGACACCGATTCCATGACGCGGCCTCTGTGGAAAGCTTTTTGCACTCTCATTTTTTACACTGCCAGTTTTATTTTGCATTGTCTTTGCTGCTGTTGACCTTACTTTTTGTTTAAGCCTCGGGCCGATGCTTCTTTAACAAAAGGAGTGCCGCGAAACTGTTGTACTACTTGTTTGTTCGAGTTCAAAACCGTTGGCGCGGGGGGATATCACTTTGTTATGCGAGATGCGATCAGCGTTAACTAGAAGGAATGCAGCCAGGCGCAACTATTTCGACGTTATTCTGGGTTGTAGTTTTTTTTAGCGCCTTATCTTGAAGGATGACCATCGAGCACGTTTGTTGCAATCCGCGTTGCCGAATTCTTCAGTTCTTTTATGATCGATAGTCAGTTCAGTAACTAAATTACTGCTGAAATACTTCGTTTCATGTCTCCTTCACTGCTTCTCATTTCACCACTGAACAAATCAGACTTGAATAAAAGGGTGAGATGTGTGGTTTGCAAAAGCACTGAGATCGTCTTGTTGCTATTCGTGGTGACTTTGAACGCGAATTTCGTCGTTGCACAAGCGACTACCAACTGTTCTGGGCAAAGTTGCTAGTAGTGGTTTATTGTTAAAAATAATAAAAATTCAAATTTAATAGAAGATGGCCACTGCAGCCACGCAAAACGCGTGTGCTCTTTCTGAACACAAAAAAGGCAGCGCACCTTAATTGTAATGACGTCAGGAGTTTGAAAGTGAAAATTCCACACCTACTATGTTTTCCGAAAAAGTCTCATTATGAGCTCTGCATTTTTATGTTCGTTTATTTATTTTATATATCATATACTTTTATGTATTATATATTTTATGTATGTATTTATTTAGCTTCCGTCCCGAGCGTTTTTTCTGATTGAAATGTGCGACTTTTGGAAACGTAGTGCAGGAGATGCGACTAGGTGCGGCGCATACCGAGATGTATCTAATTGGGAGAATAAAGACGGTTGGGGAACGCTTGACACATGCGAAACCGGTTCAGGAGCAAAACTGGATGATTTTCCAGCCAGGCCATGAACGTTTAACATCACATTATTTACACCACAGAGATGTCTATTCTGGAGTAGGGGGCTCGGAAATCCGCGAGCTCCTTTCTGCAGATAAGGTGCAACCATGCTTACCCGCGTACAGTGGACAGCACCTGCACTGATAACGCGAACATTCTGGCAGAGATATGCCTGGTCGTGAGGAGAATTTGGGAAAAAAGAGCGACGCTCGACCAGAGATTCGTTAGAGAACCGATGTTTCGATGCCGATCCGACACATTCTGGTTTCACTAGCTTGGAGCCAAAGCCGAACGTTGGCTTTGACCGGTTCTCATGACGTCGCAGTTTCAGTGCAGCAGGGGCTGAGCAGAAAAAGGAAGGAGACGGTTGTTTCTCCCCTTGATGTGGGCTGTTGCACTGGCATACATAGTTGTCCGCGAGTATAACGTGAAATCGCAGGTGATTGGCAAGTGCCTCAGTGAAAGGAAGTTAATCGCAACGTCATGACAATCAGTCTACGCCATTAGCCCTGTGTACATGAACCTGATAGTGTCGGGTCAATTCGGGGGTCGGGTTGAGCATGGTTAATCCAACTCAACCTCTGCATGTTTGATGAACTCGATTTTAGCGATTCGAGACCGGTTCAGGTGTAGCGACACTAAGCGTCGAGCAAGCAGTAACAGCCTCGAAAACTGAGGCACGCCATCTCTGTAACGGAGGTGCGACGGCGCACGTGGAAAACAAGTTCGCATTTATCCCGTTCCCTCTCAATAAACCTACTTTTCGACCCGACAGCGTTCACAAGCACATCGGTTCAGGGTCGAGTTGAGTCACCTACCCCTTGCGGCGGAATTGACTGGACCCGACCCGTCGACACCCGGCTCGGCGTGCGTACCAGGACCGGTTTTCAAACAACCAGGCGTGTGGGTTCATGTGAGCGCAGGCAGCTATCGGCTCGAGGCTCTCCTATGAGGTCTATTTGCAGATTCATTCTTGACGTGTATCGACACCTTGGTCACTGCGTCCTTGCGCTGGTCAAGGAACAATTCTGTTCTCCCACACTGTCCTGAATAGGGAGCCCCCATCCTGTGTTTTGGCACTAACAATGCCTTATTTTGTGGCTGCCGGGAGGAGAACGGGGGGGGGGGGGGCGAATTTTGGGTGTGGCCTTGCATTCCACTTCCTTTCCGCGCCAAGAGCTCGTGCAAAAACGAAACGCAGAAATCCTTTCCGAATATAGCCCAAGCAAGAAAGAAGGAAAGGAAGAGCTCAGGTTTGTCCAAGTATAAATTAAAAACCTGCGCGCACGAACACAGACAACCAAGATGCTGGTGGTAGAGTGTAGTAGCGACAAAGTATTCTGGCGCCAGACTGAGCCACGTCGCGCGTTAAATTTGCGCGAATTTCAAATTCCTGCAGAAAATACGTCCACAATTTTCAGAGCCTGTAAAACACAAATACTACGCTCGATGTGAATGAAAATTGCGGCTTGACAATCAAGAACGAAAAAGGGAGGAAATGTTGCGGACGAAATTCTGATATTTGGTTCCGTTTTTTCACGAGATGACATGAAATACCAACATATCTAAAAGTGCAATTTTTCTGTATATTTACCTTTGATTTGTAAAAAAATGAAACTTAAAAAATACCATCTGTCTGCAACATTTCCTCTATTCAATAAAGAAAGAAGAAAACGCTTCCACAGTCTTCATGAAAATCGAGCCATGTTTAGTAGACACGCTGCAGCTTCTGAAAGTTCATATGTATTTCCTATGGACACTGTGACTGGTGAACCTTCTTAACAGAGTTTCGCTCGTTTTATTAGGTTCAGCCTGGTTTAACCACAGGCAAATTTTAAGTCAGTTATTCTTTTGCATGTTGAGCGGAGCCACCTTCCTTCTGAAATAATATATGACTTGGCGCAATATTATGAGGCACATATTAGGCCCATTACAGTGCCTCTTTTGGTAAACTTTAATCCTGAATGACTGATTCTTCCTTGGCTTATTTCTGAACCGAAGAATGGCTCAAGTGCACTGGCCGATACTTTCAGGTACTGCACGAGCTGGAAGCCTATGTATAGCGCACCAACTGTTGTATGCATTCTCAATGTTTTCTAAGTGTTAGTGAGGTGATGGGGAGCTTCGCATACAGCGTTGGTAGAGAATTACAATGTCCAAAGTTTTGTGGCAGAACATCCTTCGTGTCTGCTGAAATAATGCATTCTGCCTCTAAAGGTGCATGCTAAGCTTCCGGGGGTTTATTGAACTGAAAGTTACGCTGTAGTGAAATATATTGCACCAAAACACATGACCGATGTTTAAAATGAGGGTTCTAAGGAAGATTTGGCAAATAATTTTTTAAGTAAAAATTTTCTTCTATTCACGCCGATTCAAGCGGTATTTTCCTTTGTTTTGTTTTCCCGGAGGAGTCTTAGGAATAGATTGAAAGTAGATGCGAAATTCACATGCGCGCGAGAAACATCACGACTGAAATGACATTTGAACATGATACTGCAGCAAAAAACAATGAGTTTCTGAGGCTTCTGTTAGGTGATTGTATCTACCATAAAATCTTCATGAACTCCGTATCTTTCGTCGTGGTGGCCACAACTTCAGGAGTAGGCTGCAATGATATAGGCTCACGGTTGCTTTCGAAATGCTGGTTTTTGTGCCTTAGTGCTGGGAATGTGCCATAACCTGAGCTGTTCAATTATGTTCCAGGAAACACAAGCGCAGCAGCAGGTAAGGAAACCATAGGAACGGACCTGCTTCTATATATAGTGCTTGTCTTTTTTTTATATGCACCTCAACAGATGTAACAGAATTTCGGAATGTGTTTTAACTTGTATCAAACCGCACGTACGATGAAACGCCACTCATTGCCTCCTCTCGAGTTTTATTTACTGAGAACTGGCAGGTGAGCTAAAATATTTCCCACCACGAAAGCTATAGCCTATACGGAGCATGTGCAGAGACTACTGTACTCATCCGTGTGAAAACTTTAGACATAAAATGGTGTTTGTTGAATTTCCGGCAGCATTGGCATTTTATTTTTAAAAAAAATTTTCTAATCGATAGGAAAAATTTGGGTGTGGTTTAGCTCTGGGTAAACCTGGAGTGACGCGTTAGGTACATCTGACCGAGTGGAACCCGTTCAGTCGAATTGCAAACTCAGTCTTTCGCCGCTCTGTTTCGCCCCTGGGCGTTAATTCTTCATCTTCATCTTCGTCCCTGGACGTGGATTCTCTATTCGCAACACGTGGACAACCACGTGACCAGCCACGGCGCCGCCATGGAGCTCAAGGGGTGTCGCGCCGAAGGCCTCGAAATGCTAGCGTAATGTAGCTATCGATAAAATAAACAGTCCATGCAAAGTAGCTCTCGGGATCGGGTTTAATACCATGAGCGCACCGCTATCATTTGCAGAGCTTTGAGGAGCTGATGATGGAGTTGGTTTCTACAACAGTGACCATTTACACGAATGCTTACGCTGGCTCTCAACATAAGCTACTGGATCTCAAACCATCGGCAATAGGACTTTACGTGCTGCGATTACATCTTCTGAACGATATAGTCTAATGAAACCATGGCTTGGCCAGGAGCAGGAAGGCAGATAGAGGGGCGGCACTACATGCTGTGCGTGTTTGTCTAGAGATACTCCTTAACTGAGGCGGAGGGGCCTCGAGATCGCATCTGATAACCGTTAAAATAGCGACGGAAAGAAATTTCCTGTCCGCGATTCGGTCATGCAAACAAAAGTGAAGAAAATATAGTAAGACTGTTCATATACATATGTGCACCGTTGAGCTCGCTGCTGGAGGGCAGACCCATAGCTTTTCTGCAGCAGCCTTGGCGCCCTCAACCAATCACAACCCTTCTAGGAATGTCATTCGAACTTGTGCGCAGTTGCATGGAAAAACAGCATATACAGAATCGAATACCGGATAGGCTACAAGCAACGTACTTTTCCTTGTATCTTAGTTGCTTTTTTTGAAGCCTGAAAAAAAAAGACCCAAGTTAGGCTCGTGCTGCTGAGTCGTATGTATGTGTTTTTGCTTTTTTCTTTGAATGTGAGGGGTTGGTAGGTCATTCTTGGGAAGTAGGTGTTGTGCAAAGCCGTGGTAGCTTTCTTCTTCTGTAGCATTGTGTGATTCATGCCCGTGACGTTTTTGCATGTAAGCGCTTGCGTTCTTCTGGCATATATACAGGCATATACTAGCATCGTCTTACTTTGAGAGTTTATTTTATATTCTCTTGTGTCTGATTTTTCAATATATTGCAAATGTTCCCGCTGCAAAATTCATGGAGACATCATCATTAAATGTGACTTAGCAGGAACTAGAGCAGACACTCTGTGAAAGGCACATCTCAGTATCGCAATCTTCATTGCGATTTTTTTCAGCGTTTAGGTTTTTTATTTAAAAAAACCGAAATAGGTACGTTGGTTCGGTCTGGGCAGGTTGATTATACAGCAAGGTAGACATTAAATGCATGATAGAGGCCAAAAATTGTCGAATAAATAAATAAAATTAACAATTCGACTTCTTGTTTTAAGGTTCAGGTCGCAAAGTTATTACCCGAAATTGAAGGTTGTGAATATCGAAGGTGAGCCTTGGTCTTAAAATTTGTTAATCGACAATGTGCTTCGAAATATCCAACGTCAAAAATACGCATTTCAAGACACGTTGATATGGCTTTCTTGCACTGTACATTAACAAATATCGTCCCTCACATTTGCTATGCACCAAATGCGGAAGCTGCTTGTGTAGTTGATGATTTACAATGCGGAAAAGGCAGTTCAACAAGTTTTGATATGCGCATATTTGGCATTCGATATTTTGGACCACATTGCCGACCGATAAAACACAAAAAGTGGGCTTACTTGCTATGGTTAGGGTATTTGATTTCGCAATAAACACCTTACCTCTAAATATCAAAAATGAAAACCTTATTAGTTTGTTCTTTTTCATGCAATTAATCGTTTAACATGAGCGTTATCACTTAAATCATGTCCATCTAGTTGTTCAGGAGCTGGTCAGCACCCTTAATAGTGCACGCAGCAAAAAAAAAGTAAAGGCAATGAAATTTAAGACCATTGAAACGGTAAAGCAGGCCTGAAAAGTGTGCAACTATAACTATCACACCCAACAGGGGGTATGACAGCCATAATTTGCATCTTTTCTTATGGGTGCGAGGATAGGCGCTACAGACAGGGAAGTGTACCCTTAAGGCTGCATGTTCCATTACAACACAGGAGGACTGCGCTGGAGCGAAAACGTAAGAGGCGTCCGCGCGAAGCAACCCCAGAGGCCTAGTAGGCTGCTCACACCGATTGTTTAACTACACCATTGCCTAGTTTAGCCTTTTTTTTTCATGCCTCACGTGATATCAGCACAACTTACAAGCAATAGGCATTGTTCGATTGTTCAGGCAAAACTCGATATATAGCATCATCAAGAATTTCAAATATAAGTTGTTTAGCGGTCGTAGTGGAATACCACTGGTTCCTTCTAGCATACTAATGCCCAACCTTTAGTTTGAAAGAAAACGCTCAAGCAAAACCTTTGTGTTTACACTCATGTAAGAGACCACTGAACTAATAAACTGTTAAGGGCTCTCACATGCTTTCTATGTAGCATTGTTCAACGCTATAAGTTTTTCTTGACTGCCGTAAGGGAACTGCTGATGCAAAGAGTACGTGTCGTGCTTAAACCTTAGAGCTTCGCGCCGGATGCAACGGAGAGCGATCTTCCCGGGTTTGGCTTTCGGCTTCATAGACAGGAACGAGCGAGGCTGCATAAAAACTGCCTGCAGCAGAACGCGTGTCCGGCCATAGGCGCGTAATTTTCCTCACTAGCGGCGAAAAACAGCCGTGAAAAAGAAAGGAGCCGACAACCGCTGCCTCTTTAAACACGCCCGCAGACCTGCTTTGCCTCGCCGTCTTGAAGCGCCGACCCGAGACGCAAAATGAACAAAACCGGACCAGACATTGTTTCTCTGCCGATGTGAACGAGTGCAGGCGCCACCATGGCTGCTCTGCTCACGCAACATCTGTGGCTCTGTTGCGTCAGGAGACGCTGCTCTCAGCGTAGGCCGCTTGTCGATGGCCACGTTACAGCTGCCCGGCCGACATCAAAGGGCCCACCGCCTTCTTCTGTGCGCGCGCCGAAAAGAACCGCCGGCGCTGCTGCCGTCCGCCTTCGCTGGCCACGGCTCGTTTCAGTCTTTCCAGGCGTTGCTTTGTGGGTCCCGTGGCACAGCTTGCGAGCATCGCTCACACAAGAGAGGCTCTCGGCGGTGCGGGCGCTGGTGTTAGCTGCACGAGACGCCCTGCAAGAAGATATCAGTTATGTGGGCCGGCTTCCAAGGTCAGCTCTGGTAGCTTCCGCGGGCTCCGTACCTTTCTGTGCGGCGACAGAAGCGACAGTCGGACACGCAGTGACACGTGCGAGGAACTTTAATCAGCGGGCTCATTCGCGGCGTGCAGTGCTATGGCAGGCACCGGAGCAGCAAGCACGCAGACGCAGTGTTTAGTACGCCGACATGTATTTGTACTTCTTTAATTCCAGCGACTAGCAAGCCAACAGTTGTTTGTTCAAGGTGACGAACACACAGAGATCTTTTATTTACACTAGAGGACCTTGTCATAAGCCTGTTCGCGCCCTGGCGAATACAGCAACAGAAGAATTGTGAATTGTAACACTCACTACGTTGGGCACAAATTATGTTGCGCAAGATTTTAAACCACCGTTGGTAACAGACACGAAATTACTCATAGGCATCACAGAACCACAAAGACAGCAAAGAGTTTTTAATATTAATCCAACCAGAAAACGTCCTCTGCTTTTGAACAAACACAGAAGCAAACTCCAAGAAAGCAAGGAACGGTACAGACGACGCTTTCTCAGAAAATACATCCCTTTACATTGAATGAAGTGCGACATTCATGCTTTATTTGGAAATTCGGTAGCTGTTATGCAGGCGAATGCAAGCCTTAGTGGTCCGTAGCACTGTCAGCAGTATGGTTTCCTCAGTGGAAGCGTTGGATTTAATTTTCAGAAATCCTTAATTTTTAAGCGTACCACCGAAATCACTAGCATTCACCTGAGAGTACATTGCAAGCAACTGGTATTTTAGTGCATTCAATCGTAAGAAAAGGTCTGAAGCATTTTCGCAGTCCCCATGCACATATTAACTAAGTGCAAGGAAAAAAAAGTTTTCAGTTCACGTTGTTTGGAGGCCAGTACATTCTCAGGAATAATAGCTTGCATGCGAACAAAAATAAAACTCTTGGATAGATATCTGGGCACATAAGGACTGAGAATTATGTTTTCTTTTCTGGACCAAGTACCAGCTTCCTGGTACTTGACATTGCACTCTTACATTATTTATAGGCACAGAAGAAAACCACGTAGAACTGCTATGTTCATCTCCATGCATAAGCGCTCTAAAGATAAGTAGTGTGCGAAAAGCGATTTTTCAAAATCGACTTCAGAACTTATATTGTAGCTTTGCCGCCGAGAGTAATATGAATATTGCTACCCAAAACCGAACACAATACTAATGAAATATTTTTAGTCGTTTTGTGCGAATAGTCGCTAAAACGAATAAATAACTGTGCGATACAGAGAAGCACTAGCGACGGCGCTGGGGTACGGCGCAAGAACATTGAAGATATAATTGTAGCTGTGAAAAAACGCAACATTAATCTTGATTACCGATATGCAACAAGAAGTGTATTAACGCTGTGACCCTCATGGAGTATTTCTGGTTTATGGTAATATGCGGTTTAACGTCCCTCATCGACTCAGGCTATGAAGGATGCCGTAGTGGAGGGCTGCGGTTGATTGCGATCACATGTTCTTTAACGCGTAGAGTACAGTGGCATCTACCATCTCGCCTCCATAAAAATGTAATCGATGCGGCCGGAATAAAACCTGGGTCTATTGGGGTCAGCAGCTGAGAGCCATGACCACTTAACCATCGCGACGGCTCGTCATGCCATGCTTATAGGAAAATAAGCTTTTGTTCATCATTATAATAAACCTTTTGTTACTGATGATGAAAATACTTCATATGGCGCCGCATCTCAGTAAAGAACAAGGGCGATAATTAAATATGAGCCATGCCGCCTTAGACGAGCTACAAGACATGATTTTCTGAACCTGCCTCAACCCTGCAACGTTACCCAGTCTTTAAGGCCAATCTGAGATCATTTCGCGGCGCTGTGTCCTTCCAGCTCAGACAGATCGAGGCTGCGTGCTGTGCGGTGTATTGAGCGCTGCTGTTTTGGTGAAGGTTCCCAGGGGTAAATCATGTTTGTTGTCCTCAAGAAGCACCCTGCCGTCACAAAGAGCAGGGGCAGATCAAATGGCCACCCCGTGCACACTGGGCATGCCTTGCGCTAATTTATTGCGCTAATTTCTTTCCCAAAACAAGCAGCGCGAATGCATGTTTGCGTTCGTAGTCATTTCGCGTCCATTCCGTACAACCGACTCTTACCCGGAGCACAGGGACCCTGTACGCACTGCACCTCTCTGTGCGCAATTATTTCCAGCAATCCCTAATTTTTGTCATTACCAGTAGTGCAGTCACCATTATTAATGCGAAAGCTTTTCTAGGCAATGTCGACGGGGTCGTGTCACCAAAAGATGCCCTCGGCAGTTGTGAGGTCCTCATAAGAGGTAGCGTCAAACGAGTAGTTGTAATCGAAACAGGTGATGTGAGAATTATGTCGCAAAAAGAAGTTCGTCGATAGGATGAGCCGTTAATCAATTAGAGCCAAAAATGTCAAAAAACGTCGAAATATCGCGGACGTCGATATAGTGAGTGGACGGTAAATGAAGCTGTACGTGTAAATACCAGAATGTTTAATAAATAAAGATAAACAGTTGAAAAGAATTTCAGTGTTTAGTAGACAAAACCAGATAGA